>NC_069500.1:919568350-919868350 GCF_027579735.1 Bombina bombina
GGCTTCAAAAACCAAACCAAAAAAAAGGCACATAACAGGGATTAAACTGATAGGAATAGTACTACTTAACACACCACTCATATATGGTGGCACATTAGATTGCATGCGCAGTGCCCCAAATTTGAAGTAGGAGGTCCGACCAAGCATCTTTTTCCATCTCCCGGTTCCTAAAATCGATGCCATATACACGTCCCCTGATAGGGGAAGTAACAGGGATTAAACTGATAAGAATAGAACTACTTAACACACCACTCCTATCTGGTGGCACATTAGATTGCACACGCAGTGCCCCAAATTTGAAGTAGGAGGACCAACCAAGCATCTTTTTCCATCTCCCGGTTCCTAAAATCGATGCCATATACACGTCCCCTGATAGGGGACGTAACAGGGATGAAACTGATAAGAATAGTACTACTTAACACACCACTCCTATCTGGTGGCACATTAGATTGCATGCGCAGTGCCCCAAATTTGAAGTAGGAGGACCGACCAAGCATGTTTTTCCATCTCCCGGTTCCTAAAATCGCTGCCATATACACGTCTCCTGATAGGGGACGTAACAGGGATTAAACTGATAGGAATAGTGCTACTTAACACACCTTATAATAATGCAGAGAGAGGCAACGCAGAGAGAGGAGTCTGAAGAAGAGGAGTCAGAGGAGAAAGGTGGCTTTGAGGAGGTGGAAGACCAAACACAGCAGGCGTCCCAGGGGGCTTGTTGTCACCTTTCGGGGGCCCTTGGTGTTGTACGTGGCTGGGTGGAGGAAGAGACCTTCAATGACATCAGTGAGGACAAGGAACGGGACATGGCTAGCTTGGTATCCAACCTTGTGCAAATGGGGAGTTTGCGGTTGTGCAAATGGACTGTTTGCGGTTGTTTGCGGTGCGTTAAACAGGGAGTTTGGTCTGTCACTGTGAAGCGGGCGTAACCCTTACACTACCTGATCGATACAACATCATACCTGATGTTTTAAAGCATGTTATTCCCTACAATTTAGGAATATTAGGTGATTTATGCCCTTTATGGATAAAACCAGACTCTGCAACAACTATGTAATTTTCCATGGGAGTTTTGCCATGGATCCCCCTCCGGCATGCCACAGTCCAGGTGTTAGTCCCCTTGAAACAACTTTTCCATCACTATTGTTGCCAGAAAGAGTCCCTGTGGGTTTTAAAATTCGCCTGCCTATTGAAGTCTATGGTGGTTCGCCCGATTCGCCCATTTGCGAACATTTGCGGACATTCGCGTTCGCTGTTCGCGAACAGAAATTTTTATGTTTGCGACATCACTACTCCTCTTACTTTGACATATAAAATATATATAAATCACAATGGGAACGCAAGCTAACATTTGTATTGCTAGGAAGCATTGCGCTCATGAGAGCTTCCATGGGAGCCTCGTTCTGATGCAATCACAGACGGCAGCAGAAGCTTGCGCAGTGAAGGGGGTTAAGCGCAGTGATGGGCAGCATTTTAAAATATATATATATATATATATATATATATATATATATATATATAATATATGTATATGACTATATACAAATATATTAACACATAAATATATATGCATATAATAAACATATATATTTAAATATATGTATATGCTTATATACATATATATTTATGTGTTAATATGTGTATATACACATATTAACACATAAATATTTATGTATATAATCATAACAACAGAGGAGGGGTTTGGTTAAGCACACCACCTGATAGAAAAAAGGCCTTTTATATATTAGCACACATATTGTGGGAGTGCTGCCAAAGTGACCAAAATAACAAAAACAACACAACAGGTTTTGGTGCACATCCAAGCACTAAAGTCCACATTATAACATATTTATATATACTTCAAACAATATATGTGACTGCTAAATATTCTTTAAATTGTTAAAATAAAATTGGGATCATTGTCTCACAATATTATTAATCCCCTTCCCTTTGGTTAAAGCACACCACCCAGCCCAGGTGTTCCAGATAATGTGATTGTGGTGTATATATATATATATATATATAGAAGCAAGTAAAATGTGTCCACTCAGTATACTGGGTAGATACAAGTGATACTCTATAGTTGGCGCTAGTCAATAATATGTAGGGTATAGTGGCAGCTATATAGGACAAGTACTGGTTGAGATGTATGACCCCAATCAGTAAGAGTAAATGTGTATACAAGGGTTGATACAGCGCCTATATATCCATTAAAATATGGGTTATGTACAGGAGTATGAATGAAAAAAATAGAATAAAATAAAAATAAAAGGATAAAAAGTATATAAAAATGTGAAACAATGTTCATATGAGTCTTTAGAATATATATAGTCCATAATAAATCTTAAACTAAAATTGATATGCAGTAATAGATGGTATATAATACCCTTACCAGATATTACCCCAATCAAATGAGGTAAGTATGCCGCACTGGGGGTATATATAGATAGTTGAATCTTCTCCTTGTATCCAGATGTGATGCCTCTTTAGGTTTTCGTTAGCCTCCTGGAGTATGCAGGGATGTGTTTTTGGTTGTGAATAAATCCCTTGCACTTCCTGTGGGTTGGTAGTTAGCCTCTTGGAGTACTTGTTCTCCAACAAAATCGAATTCATAAAAGATTCGGCCAAGTTCATTTTACAAAAAAATTACTTCACCTTCAATAACGAATACTTTCTCCAAATAGGTGGCACAGCTATGGGGACAAAATTCGCCCCCAGCTATGCCAACCTATATATGGGTATGTGGGAAGATAAATACATCTGGGATAATAACCCTTTCATAGACAACATCAAAACATATCACTGCTTTATCGATGACATCATAGTAATATGGGAACATAAGGATAATAATAATACAGTCCAAGACTTTGTTAACTACATTAACACTAATGATTTCAATTTAACATTTACAGACAAAACCAATTCGAAAGAAATTGAATTCTTAGACCTCATACTCTATCAGGAAGAAAACTCTGTCCAAACTAAACTATATAGCAAAGCTACAGACAGTAACAGTTACTTAACAGCAACCAGTAGCCATCATCCAGCATGGATACAAAGTATACCATACGGACAATTCCAACGCATAAAAAGGAATTGTTCCAGACAGAAAGACTTTTACACGAATCAAAAATTCTAACTAATAAATTATTAAATAAAGGATACAAAGCTGACAATATACAAAAGGCATTTGATAAGGTCAATAAAATGAATAGAGACACACTACTAAAAAACTCTAAGAAAAATAGCAAAAAACAAAAAGATATACCAACAATGATCACAACATACAATGAAGGTGCCAATGCCATCAAAACTATCCTAAACAAACACTGGCACATACTAAAAAAAGACACCCTACTAAATGAAATAACTAAGAACAACCCAAAACTGGTCTTTAGAAAGGGTAGAAACATTAGAGCAACAATAGCTCCAAGCAAACTCAAATCTACATCTAAAACTACAAAAACTACCAATTGGCTGCAAAATAAGACAAAAGGTTTCTTTAAATGCAACCGTCTGCACTGCGAGGCTTGCAAACATCACTACAGCAACATTAAACCCACTAAAAAAATCACTTCGTCCTCTAATAATAAAAGCTGGGAATTCGATTCTATGACAAACTGTAAAACAGAATATGTAGTATACCTTATTGAATGCGAATGCAAGCTTCAATATGTAGGGCGTACCACTAGACCCTACAAAACCAGACTTCTGGAACATATTAGAAATATAGAAAGCAGCTTCAAAAAACACAGTGTCTCAAATCACTTTCGCCTAATACATGATTCTAATCCGTCATGCCTAAGAGGCACCATACTTGAACACATTAGAGATCCACCAGAGGGAGTAAGCAGAGAACTCCACTTAAGACGGAAGGAAACCCAATGGATACACAAACTAGATTCCATGACCCCCAAAGGTCTGAATAAGGACATAGATATGGCAGCCTTCTTAATCCAGTAGGTTGCATAAATTTAAGCCCCCCAAACATACTAAAACCTCTGATCAGCATATAAATTCTATTTATATTAATTTATATCCTACAAGTTTTGGACCTAGCCTACTACAGCACAGTATTATATACTCTACACTAGACATTAATAAATAACAAGAAATTCCTAAAATATATCTGTAGACCGGCAGAAACTAAAAGTTTTGAGACCCAATGACAGGACAAACTTATAGAGTAGGAATTACATATATATATTCAGCTTAGTGATGGAGAACAGTCCCATTCTGACCACATATATATTTATGTACTAGGTCCATTACTTTTCTGTGCAATATACAACATACATCCTATACTAAGGAATACTTGTATACTATATATCAATAAAACATATAACCTTAATATGAATTATGTGTTGGCCTCCTAAAATAGGCCTAACAACTATTTCTGAACCTCAATTATACTTTCTACATACAGGTTCCATAAACTAAGAATAATGAGTAAACTATATAGTGCTCTAATACATCATGTATTCCTATGTATATAGTATACAATATATGTTCCATATTAAGCATAATTTAACAACTGACAGGTCCTTCAGATTTATAAAAACCTTTCAAAAACTAGAATTAGTAGTAATATACCAATATGTAATATTTTCATTACACACTAATCATACTATTACAATATAGGAGGGATGTATACATCATTGTAAATCCCGATATTACAAAATGTAAATATAATACATAAAATGGCTTTATGTGAATATCAATCTTAGATCACACAGTATGATATGTTTATATCCCACCAATACCTATAATACATCTCGCTAAATACTGTTATCGAGATTAGTAATATGTATTGATGGGCATTCTCTAAAAAACTACATATCCCACAAGCCTCAGCTGTATCTAACAAATCAGCAAACAAATATGTACCAAAACGTACCAATCACTGTAAATCCCGATATTAAAATTGTAATTATAAATATATAAGATGACTTTATGTGATGGCTCTATGTGAATATCAATCTTGGATCACACATCATGATATGTGTATATCCTACTATTATGTATATTACATCCCGCCAATAATACTATTAAACCACTACCGAGATTAGTAATATGCATTAATGGGTAGTCTCTAAAAAACTACATATCCCACAAGTCTCGGCTGTATCTAAACAATCAGCTAACAAGTATGTACCAATACATAACCAATCAAAATTCCGTACAGCATCTATCCTGTACCTAAACAAACGTGAGACTCACGTCACGTAACGCTGGCACGGATGACTTTACGTACGCAGAGGGCGTGCCGCTGCCTGAAGCGTACAAGTAGCGAGAACGGCCCAGCTCTTCACTCAACCCTCTGAGGAAGAAGGATTTATTGGAAAAAAAATCTTTGAAATGCGTCAGGGAAATTATTTACACCTTTTAGATACTTATTTTATTCTGTGCTTTGTTTAATCGTTTTTAATAACATTGTCACTCCTTGTAGCTAGCTCGCTAGCATTATTCCTTGAGATACTTGTACTGTACTATATTACCTAACTTGGGAAAAAGCAACAGCTGCATAATACTTCATTACGAAGTTTTATACTAAGATTGGGGATTCTGTATCTCATTTCTATCTGTGGAAGGACCCATTGGAGTCCTATATGCCATACACATACCTCATATAGTTTGAGGATGTTAAATGTGAGTGCTATGTGAATTACATTTCTGTGCCTAACTGTAAATAAACTGTATTACACTATATATTCTTTCTTGTCTCCCTGGGTATCCTTACGCTGGAGAAAGTTCATACCAAGACAGAACAAGTACTCCAAGAGGCTAACTACCAACCCACAGGAAGTGCAAGGGATTTATTCACAACCAAAAACACATCCCTGCATACTCCAGGAGGCTAACGAAAACCTAAAGAGGCATCACATCTGGATACAAGGAGAAGATTCAACTATCTATATATACCCCCAGTGCGGCATACTTACCTCATTTGATTGGGGTAATATCTGGTAAGGGTATTATATACCATCTATTACTGCATATCAATTTTAGCTGAAGATTTATTACAGACTATATATATTCTAAAGACTCATATGAACATTGTTTCACATTTTTATATACTTTTTATCCTTTTATTTTTATTTTATTCTATTTTTTTCATTCATACTCCTGTACATAACCCATATTTTAATGGATATATAGGCACTGTATCAACCCTTGTATATATATATATATATATATATATATATATATATAGTTAGGGGCTTTCATTCTGAGCAGACATGGTTTGAGACATAGTACTGCAATGTTGGAATTCTGTATATGGATATTAGAATCGAATGACTCAGCCCAGCAAAGCTAAACTGATTAGTGTTAGGACCAGTCTATTTTGGGAAACCTTGTAAGTGGTGACTGGCTTAGCAGAATATGGCCATATTGTGTGACTAAGAACCCATTTTTATTTAAAAGCATATTTAAAAGGCAAAACGTTTTGCAGCATAAATATATGTTAAAGGGACACTAAACCCAATTTTTTTCTTTCGTGTTTCAGATAGAGCCTGCAATTTTAAGCAACTTTCTAATTTACTCCTATTATCAAATGTTCTCCATTCTCTTGGTATCTTTATTTGAAATGCAAGAATGTAAGTTTAGATGCCGGTCCATTTTCGGTGAACACACTTGTTGTTCTTGCTGATTGGTGGATAAATTCACCCACCAATAAACAAGTGCTTTCCATGGTCCTGAACCAAACAAATAGCTTAGATGCCTTCTTTTTCAAATAAAGAAAGCAAGAGCACGAAGAAAAATTGATAATAGGAGTAAATTAGAAAGTTGCTTAAATGTGCATGCTCTATCTGAATCATGAAAGAAAAAATGTGGGTTCAGTGTCCCTTTAATAATATTGTGAGACAATGATCCCAATTTTATTTTAACAATTTAAAGAATATTTAGCAGTCAAATATATTGTTTGAAGTATATATAAATATGTTATAATGTGGACTTTAGTGCTTGGATGTGCGCCAAAACCTGTTGTGGTGTTTTTGTCATTTTGGTCACTTTGGCAGCACTCCCACAATATGTGTGCTAATGTATAAAAGGCCTTTTTTTATATCAGGTGGTGTGCTTAACCAAACCCCTCCTCTGTTGTTGTGTTAAATAGGGAGCTGACCAAATCCCTTCCCTTTGGTTAAAGCACACCACCCAGCCCAGGTGTGTTCCAGATAATGTGATTGTGGTGTATATATATATATATCCTATATAATAAAAGGCCAAGTGTGTTTGTCTGAAGCTGTCATGCGCAGTAGAGACTGCGCGCGAGGACAAACATACCTGGCCTTCCAACTGACCTGGTGTCCTGTGGTGGAGTGAGTGTGGCCGGGCAGGTGCGGTGTGGGTGTGGCCGGGCGGGTGCGGAGTGGCCATGGCAGGGGCGTGACATTGGTGGGGCCAGATGCCGAGAGACAGAGAGGTTTAAAGAGGGGGGATAGAAAATAGAAGGATAGAGAGAACAGAAGGATAGAGAGAGCAGAAGAGGGGGGATAGAGAGAGGGGGAGAGAGACAGCAAAAGAGAGGGGGAGAGAGACAGCAAAAGAGAGGGGGGAGAGAGAGAGCAAAAGAGAGGGGGAGAGAGCGCAAAAGAGATGGGGGAGAGCGCAAATGAGAGGGGGGAGAGAGAGCGCAAAAAAGAGGGGGGAGAGCGCAAAAGAGAGGGGGAGAGAGCGCAAAAGAGAGGGGGGAGAGAGAGCGCAAAAGAGAGGGGGGAGAGAGAGCGCAAGAGAGGGGGGAGAGAGAGAGCGCAAAAGAGGGGGGAGAAAGCGCGCAAAGAGAGGGGGGAGAGAGTGCAAAAGAGAGGGGGGAGAGAGTGCAAAAGAGAGGGGGAGAGAGGGGGGAGAGAGAGCAAAAGAGAGGGGGGAGAGAGCGCAAAAGAGAGGGGAGAGAGCAAAAGAGGGGGAGAGAGAGACAGCAAAAGAGGGGGGAGAGAGCACGCAAAAGAAAGGGAGGGGGAGAGAGAGAGCGCAAAAGAAAGGGGGGGAGAGAGAGCGCGCAAAAGAGAGGGGGGAGAGAGAGCGTGCAAAAGAGAGGGGGGAGAGAGAGAGCGCACAAAAGAGAGGGGGGAGAGAGCGCACAAAAGAGGGGGGAGAGAGCGCAAAAGAGAGGGGGGAGAGAGCGCAAAAGAGAGGGGGGAGAGAGCGCAAAAGAAAGGGGGAGAGAGCAAAAAGGGGGGAGAGAGAGACAGAGCAAAAGAGGGGGGGAGAGAGACAGCAAAAGAGGGGTGAGAGAGACAGCAAAAGAAGGGGGAGAGAGACAGCAAAAGAAAGGGGGGAGAGAGAGCACGCAAAAAATGGCCCGTGTACACAGGCTTTAGGACTAGTATATATATATATATATATATATATATATATATATATATATATATATATATATATATAAAGCTAGGGACTTTCATTCTGAGCAGACATGGTTTGAGACATAGTACTGCATTGTTGGAATTCTGTATATGGATATTAGAATCAAATGACTCAGCCCAGCAAAGCTAAACTGATTAGTGTTAGAACCAGTCTATTTTGGGACACCTTGTAAGTGGTGACTGGCTTAGCAGAATATGGCCATATTGTGTGACTAAGATCCCATTTTTAGTTAAAAGCATATTTAAAAGGCAAAACTTTTTACAGCATAAATATATGTTAATAATATTGTGAGACAATGATCTTACTTTTATTTTATTTTAACAATTTAAAGAATATTTAGCAGTCAAATATATTGTTTGAAGTATATATAAATATGTTATAATGTGGACATTAGTGCTTGGATGTGCGCCAAAACCTGTTGTGTTGTTTTTGTATATAATCATATACATATAAATTTACATTGTGGTCTATGGGAAAACACAGTTTCCATAGAACGCAATGTAAAAGCCCTTTACCAACTTTAGACCCCAAAAACTGCTTAGTGCAATTGTTTTTAATTAAAAAAATGGTTTATATAGTTAAAAACTGCAATGCCCTCTATTTTGAGGGTATTAGGGCCACTTTTAGATAATTAAGCAGAGATCTAATCTCTGGTTAATTTGTGCAGCGCTTATTTCTACCGCACTTGTAATGGCTGATTAATTATCCCACTCCTGCAAACAATGGCCTAGATTTGGAGTTTGGCGGTAGCCGTGAAAACCAGCGTTAGAGGCTCCTAACGCTGGTTTTAGGCTACCGCCGGTATTAGGAGTCAGTCAGGAAAGGGTCTAATGCTCACTTTTCAAACGCGACTTTTCCATACCGCAGATCCCCTTACGTCAATTGCGTATCCTATCTTTTCAATGGGATCTTCCTAACTCCGGTATTTAGAGTCGTGTCTGAAGTGAGCGTTAGAATTCTACCGACAAAACTCCAGCCGCAGAAAAAAGTCAGTAGTTAAGAGCTTTCTGGGCTAAAGCTGGTTCATAAAGCTCTTAACTACTGTGCTCTAAAGTACACTAACACCCATAAACTACCTATGTACCCCTAAACCGAGGTCCCCCCACATCGCCGCCACTCGATTAACTTTTTTTAACCCCTAATCTGCCGACCGCCACCTACGTTATCCTTATGTACCCCTAATCTGCTGCCCCTAACACCGCCGACCCCTGTATTATATTTATTAACCCCTAACCTACCCCCCACAACGTCGCTGCCAGCTACCTACAATAATTAACCCCTAATCTGCCGACCGCAAAGCGCCGCTACTTACGTTATCCTTATGTACCCCAAATCTGCTGCCCCTAACACCGCCGACCCCTATATTATATTTATTAACCCCAAATCTGCCCCCCACAACGTCGCCTCCACCTGCCTACACTTATTAACCCCTAATCTGCCGAGCGGACCGCACCGCTATTATAATAAAGTTATTAACCCCTAATCCGCCTCACTAACCCTATAATAAATAGTATTAACCCCTAATCTGCCCTCCCTAACATCGCCGACACCTAACTTCAAACATTAACCCCTAATCTGCCGACTGAAGCTCACCGCTATTCTAATAAATGTATTAACCCCTAAAGCTAAGTCTAACCCTAACACTAACACCCCCCTAAGTTAAATATAATTTAAATCTAACAAAAAAAACTAACTCTTATTAAATAAATTATTCCTATTTAAAGCTAAATACTTACCTGTAAAATAAATCCTAATATAGCTACAATATAAATTATATTTATATTATAGCTATTTTAGGATTTATATTTATTTTACAGGTAACTTTGTATTTATTTTAACCAGGTACAATAGCTAAAATAGTTAAAATAATTACAAAATTACCTGTAAAATAAATCCTAACCTAAGTTACAATTAAACCTAACACTACACTATCAATAAATAAATTAAATACAATACCTACAAAAAACTACAATGAAATAAACTAACTAAAATACAAAAAATAAAAAAGAACTAAGTTACAAAAAATAAAAAAATATTTACAAACATCAGAAAAATATTACAACAATTTTAAACTAATTACACCTACTCTAAGCCCCCTAATAAAATAACAAAGACCCCCAAAATAAAAAAATGCCCTACCCTATTCTAAATTACAAAAGTTCAAAGCTCTTTTACCTTACCAGCCCTGAACAGGGCCCTTTGCGGGGCATGCCCCAAAGAATTCAGCTCTTTTGCCTGTAAAAAAAACACATACAATACCCCCCCCAACATTACAACCCACCACCCACATACCCCTAATCTTACCCAAAACCCCCTTAAACAGCCAATAGAATGCGAGCTCAATCTGATTGGCTGATCGGATCAGCCAATCGGATTGAACTTGATTCTTATTGGCTGATTCCATCAGCCAATCAGAATTTTCCTACCTTAATTCCGATTGGCTGATAGAATCCTATCAGCCAATCGGAATTCGAGGGACGCCATCTTGGATGATGTCCCTTAAGGGAGCCTTCATTCGTCGGTAGTCCGTCGGGCCAGCAGGATGTTCCGCGTCGGAGGTCTGCAAGATGGATCCGGAAGAAAGAAGATTGAAGATGCCGTTGATAGAAGACTTCATCCGGATCATGGACCTCTTCAGCTCCCGCTTGGATGAAGACTTCAGCCGGATCATGGACCTCTTCAGCTCCCGCTTGGATGAAGACTTCAGCCGGATCATGGACCTCTTCAGCCCCCCGCTTGGGCTTGGATCACGACATCGGAGGAGCTCTTCTGGATCGATCAGTGAACCTGGTATGGTGAAGATAAGGTAGGAAGATCTTCAGGGGCTTAGTGTTAGGTTTACTTAAGGGGGGTTTGGGTTAGATTAGGGGTATGTGGGTGGTGGGTTGTAATGTTGGGGGGGGTATTGTATGTGTTTTTTTTACAGGCAAATGAGCTGAATTATTTGGGGCATGCCCCGCAAAGGGCCCTGTTCAGGGCTGGTAAGGTAAAAGAGCTTTGAACTTTTGTAATTTAGAATAGGGTAGGGCATTTTTTTTATTTTGGGGTCTTTGTTATTTTATTAGGGGGCTTAGAGTAGGTGTAATTAGTTTAAAATTGTTGTAATATTTTTCTGATGTTTGTAAATATTTTTTTATTTTTTGTAACTTAGTTCTTTTTTATTTTTTGTGCTTTAGTTAGTTTATTTCATTGTATTTATTTGTAGGAATTGTATTTAATTTATTTATTGATAGTGTAGTGTTAGGTTTAATTGTAGATAATTGTAGGTATTTTATTTAATTAATTTATTGATAGTGTAGTGTTAGGTTTAATTGTAACTTAGGTTAGGATTTATTTTACAGGTAATTTTGTAACTATTTTAACTATTTTAGCTATTAAATATTTCTTAACTATTTAATAGCTATTGTACCTGGTTAAAATAAATACAAAGTTACCTGTAAAATAAATATAAATCCTAAAATAGCTATAATATAATTATAATTTATATTGTAGCTATATTAGGATTTATTTTTAAGGTAAGTATTTAGCTTTAAATAGGAATAATTTATTTAATAAGAGTTAATTTATTTTGTTAGATTTAAAATATATTTAACTTAGGGGGGTGTTAGTGTTAGGGTTAGACTTAGCTTTAGGGGTTAATACATTTATTAGAATAGCGGTGAGCTCCTGTCGGCAGATTAGGGGTTAATACTTGAAGTTAGGTGTCGGCAATGTTAGGGAGGGCAGATTAGGGGTTAATACTATTTATTATAGGGTTATTGAGGCTGGAGTGAGGCGGATTAGGGGTTAATACATTTATTATAGTAGCGCTCAGGTCTGGTCGGTAGATTAGGAGTTAATAAGTGTAGTTAGGTGGAGGCGACGTTGGGGGCAGCAGATTAGGGGTTAATAAATATAATATAGGGGTCGGCGGTGTTAGGGGCAGCAGATTAGGGGTACATAGGGATAATGTAAGTAGCGGCGGTTTACGGAATGGCAGATTAGGGGTTAAAAATAATATGCAGGGGTCAGCGATAGCGGGGGCGGCAGAATAGGGGTTAATAAGTGTAAGGTTAGGGGTGTTTAGACTCGGGGTACATGTTAGGGTGTTAGGTGCAGACGTAGGGAGCTGAACGCGGCTTTTTTGCAGGTGTTTTTTTTTCAGCTCAAACAGCCCCATTGTTTTCTATGGGGGAATCGTGCACGAGCACGTTTTTGAGGCTGGCCGCGTCTGTAAGCAACTCTGGTATCGAGAGTTGAAGTTGCGTTAAATATGCTCTACGCTCCTTTTTTGGAGCCTAACGCAGCCATTCTGTGGACTCTCAATACCAGAGTTATTTTAAAGGTGCGGCCAGAAAAAAGCCAGCGTTAGCTACGCGGGTCGTTACCGACAAAACTCTAAATCTAGCCAAATATGTTTTATGTATTCTTAAATAGTTATTCATATATATATATATATATATATATATATATATATATATATATATATATATATATATCTGTTTATATCTATAACTATATATATAATCATATGTATATATATATATATATATATATATATCTGTTTATATCTATAACTATATATATAATCATATGTATAGATATATATTTTACAAAAAAAACATATATATATATATATATATATATATATATATAAAAATAGGTATTTATGAATAAATAGAATATATTCTTCGAGATATTCTGATTTGGCTTTTTGCGTGCATTGGGCTAGCACCCAAGCGAAAACTTTTCAACTTGTAAGAGGGAATGATAAATATTGCTCCCCTATATAAGCTGTTAAGAAGGTATTTGAGATTTAACTTTTCATAAAAGCTGTGGTTTCAAATAAAATAATTTGCCATACATTTAATATCATGCCATCAAATTGAAGTAAAAAGTTATTTAACTTTACTCAGTAAAACTCAGAATTTTAACTCACTTTCCTACAGTTAAAAATAACAAAATAGCAGCATTACTAATATATATATATATATATATATATATATATATATATATATATATATATATATATATATATATATATATAAAAAAAATAATTATGCTTTTAATAGTTCACTGAACAAGACTATTCCAGTGGGAAAGCAAAAATAATTATTTCTTTAAGAGAGAAAACATAAATATGAAAATTAGTCTGGAGAAACAAATGGCAGTCTCTCAGATACCTTTACAGTTATTTAAAGTTATTGGTTTATAAAATGTTATCAAATTATTTTGTTAGTCTATTGCGTATTATAAAAAAAAAATATTTGAATACATTTCCAACATTAACCTTAGTACTACATTAACCTATTAACCAGAAAAATAAATCTTTTCGGTTATCAAGTTCAAAATATGCTTTCACATTTCAAGCAGTAATGTATTTCTTTGTTGTTGGAGGCTAAAAAAAAAAACCTTAAAGTTATTGGAATGAACTGAAATAATGTACATTCCACTAGTAAAAGTGAATTGACAAAGTTTTAAATTACACATTTAATACACAAATTCTGCTTCATGCATTTAACAAAATCAAGAAGCCTTAGCAAATAATAATAATAATAATAATAATAATAAAGCATTTATTGAATGTAGGAGAAGCTACAGTATATGATTCAATATTATGATGAAAAGTTATTACACTACATAATGCTGCTAATAAATGAATACTTATTTATAATAACAATGCAGTTCAACCTTTCCTGCAGTCTTGTTGTTATATATAAAACTAAAAATGAAAAAAAAAATATAGTAAGAACACAATATAACAGTAAATAATAAAGCAAAATTAAGGGGCGCGATCCGATATACGGCGTAGTTTTCGGCGCAAGCGAGGGAACCCGCGCTGCCCGTAGTTTCACCTCGCACATCGGGGTATTACATATACCCCGCCGGCAGTTGCTAAAGTGCCGTAAGTCGGACAAACTAGCGATGTCCAGAAATGAGCGTAACTACAAATTTCCTGCGCCTAAAAAAACTAAAGTATTAAATCTCCCGTAACTGTCTAAAACGCCTCCCAAAAATAAGCCCGACATGTATACCCCTATATCTGCAATCCCCCCTCTCACTCCTAATAATAAATGTATTAACCCCTAGACCGACAACCCCCCACAACGCAATAAGCCTAATTATTAACCCCTAAACCGCCATAGCCCACACTGCAATAAACCTATCCTAGTATTAACCCCTAAACCACCGCTCCCAGAGTACACCGCCACCTACATTATATGTATTAACCCCTAAACCGCCGCTCCCGGAACCCGTCGCACCTAAATAAAGTGTTTAACCCCTAAACTGCCGCTCCCAGACCCCACCGCCACCAACATTAAATTTATTAACCCCTAATCTGACCCCCTACACCGCCGCCACCTACATTAAATATATTAACCTCTAATCTGACCCCCCTACACCGCCGCCACCTACATTAAATATATTACCCCCTAACTTAATTATTATTTAAATAAATCTTAATACTATTAATATTATTAACTAAAGTATTCCTATTTAAAACTAAATACTTACCTATAAAATAAACCCTAAGATAGCTACAATATAATTAATAATTACATTGTAGCTATTTTAGGGTTTATATTTATTTTACAGGTAACTTTTTATTTATTTTAGCTAGGTACAATAGCTATTAAATAGTTAATAACTATTTAATAGCTATCTAGTTAACATAATTACAAAATTACCTGTAAAATAAATCCTAACCTAAGTTACAAATACACCTAACACTACACTATCAATAAATTAATTAAGTAAATAAATTAACTACAATTATCTAAAATAAAATACAATTAAATAAACTAAACTATATTACAAAAAAAACAAAAAACAAATTACAAAAAATAAAAAAATATTACAAGAAGTTTAATCTAATTACACCTAATCTAAGCCCCCTAATAAAATAAAAAAGCCCCCCAAAATAATAAAATCCCCTATCCTAAACTAAATTACAAATAGTCCTTAAAAGGGCTTTTTGCGGGGCATTGCCCCAAAGTAATCAGCTCTTTTACCTGTAAAAAAAATATTAAACATTAAAACCCACCACCCACACACCCAAACCTACTCTAAAACCCACCCAATCCCCCCTTAATAAAACCTAACACTACCCCCTTGAAGATCACACTAACGTGAGACATCTTCACCCAGCCGGGCACAAGTGGTCCTCCAGAGGGGCAGAAGTCTTCATCCGATCCGGGCAGAAGAGGACCTCCAGACGGGCAGAAGTCTTCATCCAGGCGGCATCTTCTATCTTCATCCGGAGCGGGTCCATCTTGAAGCCAGCCGACGCGTCGCATCCATCCAGACCGACGACTACACGACAAATGACGGTTCCTTTAAATGACGTCATCCAAGATGGCATCCCTTGAATTCCGATTGGCTGATAGGATTCTATCAGCCAATCGGAATTAAGGTAGGAAAAATCCTATTGGCTGATCCAATCAGCCAATAGGATTGAGCTCGCATTCTATTGGCTGTTCCAATAAGCCAATAGAATGCAAGCTCAATCATATTGGCTGATTGGATCAGCCAATAGAATTTTTCCTACCTTAATTCCGATTGGCTGATAGAATCCTATCAGCCAATCGGAATTCAAGGGACGCCATCTTGGATGACATCATTTAAAGGGACCGTCATTTGTCGTGTAGTCGTCGGTCTGGATGGATGCTCCGCGTTGGCTGGCTTCAAGATGGACCTGCTCCG
Organism: Bombina bombina; assembly: GCF_027579735.1. Lineage (NCBI taxonomy): Eukaryota > Metazoa > Chordata > Amphibia > Anura > Bombinatoridae > Bombina > Bombina bombina. The sequence continues at coordinate 919,584,401 of NC_069500.1, forward strand.
CTGTGAATGGATGAAGATAGAAGATGTCGCCTGGATGAAGACTTCTGCCCGTCTGGAGGTCCTCTTCTTCCCGCATCGGATGAAGACTTCTGCCCCTCTGGAGGACCCCTTGTGCCCGGCTGGTGAAGACGTCTCACGGTAGGGTGATCTTCAAGGGGGTAGTGTTAGGTTTTTTTAAGGGGGGATTGGGTGGGTTTTAGAGTAGGGTTGGGTGTGTGGGTGGTGGGTTTTAATGTTGGGGGGGAAATTGTATTTTTTTTTACAGTTAAAAAAGCTGATTACTTTGGGGCAATGCCCTGCAAAAAGCCCTTTTAAGGGCTAATTGTAATTTAGTATAAGGTAGGGATTTTTTTATTTTGGGGGGCTTTTTTATTTTATTAGGGGGATTAGAGTAGGTGTTATAGGTTTAAAATTCTTGTAATTATTTTTTTTTTTTCTGTAATTTAGTGGGGGGGGGTTTGTACTTTAGTTTATTTAATTTAATTGTAATTAATTGTAGGTAATTTAGTTAATTTATTTAATGATAGTGTAGTGTTAGGTGTAATTGTAACTTAGGTTAGGGTTTATTTTACAGGTACTTTTGTACTTATTTTAACTAGGAAGTTATAAAATAGTTAATAACTATTTAATAACTATTGTACCTAGTTAAAATAAATACAAAGTTGCCTGTAAAATAAAAATAAACCTTAAGCTAGCTACAATGTAACTATTAGTTATATTGTAGCTATCTTAGGTTTTATTTTATAGGTAAGTATTTAGGTTTAAATAGGAATAATTTATCTAATTGTAGTAATTTTATTTAGATTATTTTAAATTATATTTAAATTAGGTGGGATTAGGGTTAGGGTTAGACTTAGATTTAGGGGTTAATAACTTTATTATAGTGGCAGCGAAGTTGGCGGCGGTGGCGGCAGATTAGGGGTTAATAAGTGTAGTTATGTGGCGGTGGCATCGGGGGCAGCATAGTAGGGGTTAATAAATAAAAAGTAGGTGTCTGCGATGTTAGGGGCAGCAGATTAGGGGTTCATAGGGATAATGTAGGTGGCGGTGGTGTCCGGAGCAGCAGATTAGGGGTTAATAATATTATGCAGGTATCGGCGATGTTGTTGGTGGCAGATTAGGGGTTAATAAGTGTAAGATTAGAGGGTTTAGACTTGAGGTTCATGTTAGGGTGTTAGGTGTAGACATAACTTTTGTTTCCCCTTAGGAATCAATGGGGCTGCGTTAGAAGCTGAACGCTGCTTTTTTGCAGGTGTTAGTTTTTTTTTTCAGCCGATTCTGCCCCATTGATTCCTATGGGGAAATCGTGCATGAGCCCGTTTTGCCAGCTCACCGCAAATCCCCTACATCGCAATAAACCTATTTAACTTATTAACCCTTTAAACCGCCAAAATCCACAACGCAAATAACTATTTAAATAATTAAGTACCCTAACCTAACACCCCCTAACCTAACAACCCCTAACCTAACACCCCATTAAATAAACCCAAATTACCTAAACTAATACATTCTAACGTTACAAAAAAAATAAATAAATAAGTTTACAAAAAATAAAAAAAGCTAACACAGAAAATAAAAAAATCTAATTTCCAAATTTAACAAAATTAAACCTAATCCCTATGAAAATAAAAAAGACCCCCCAAAAATAAAAACACCCCCTACTCTAAGAATAAACTACCAGTAACCCTTTAAAGGGCTTTTTGCAGGGCATTGCCCCAAGATAATCAGCTCTTTTACAAAAAATATACAAACTCCCACCTAACATTAAACCCCCCACCCCCCAAAATAAAAGAACCTAACACTAAAAAAACCTAAACTACCCATTGCCCTGAAATGGGCATTTGTTTGGACATTGCTCTTAAAAGGGCATTTTGCTCTTTTACTGCCCATCCCTAATCTAAATAAAACAAACTCCCCAAAAAAACCTTAAAAAATCCTAAGTCTAACCCCCAGGTTGGTACTCATGGTTCCTGAAGTCCGGCGGAGAAGGTCCTATTCCAGGCGGTGAAGTCTTCTTCCAAGCGCAACCTCTTCTTCTTCCAGGAACATCCTGTGCGAAGCGGAGCTGAAGACTGAAGATCACAGAGCTGAAGACCGGTGACCCTGGAACTGAAGACCAGTGACTGCAGAGCCATGGAGCGTGGAGGATCCTTTTCGTACGATCTCCGCTGTACACTGAATAGTGAATTCAAGGTATGCAATTAAAAATGGCGTCCCTTGAATTCCTATTGGCTGATTTGATTTTTCCAATTCAAATCAGTCAATAGGATGAAAGCTACTCAAATCCTATTGGATGTTTAAATTAGCCAATAGGATGAGAGCAAGTGAAATTCTATTGGCTGATTTGAATAGCCAATAAAATTTCACTTGCTCTCATCCTATTGGCTGATTTGAACAGCCAATAGGATTTGAGTAGCTTTCATCCTATTTGATGATTTGATATGGAAGAATCAAATTAGCCAATAGGAATTCAAGGGACACCATCTTTAATTGCGTACCTTGAATTCACTATTCAGTGTACGGTGGAGATCGTACAAAGAGGATCCTCCATGCTCCATGGCTCCACGGTCGCAGGTCTGCAGTTTCAGGGTTGCCCCGGTCTTCAGCTCCGCGGTCTTAAGTCTTCAGCACAGCTCTGCGCAAGATGTTCCTGGAAGAAGAAGAGGTTGCGCTTGGAACAGGACCTTCTACGCCGGACTTCAGGCCCGTGAGTACCAACCTGGGGGTTAGATTTAGTATTTTTTAAGGGTTTTTTTGGGGGAAGGTTTGTTTTATTTAGATTAGGGATGGGCAGTAAAAGAGCTAAATGCCCTTTTAAGGGCAATGCCCAAACAAATGCCCTTTTCAGGGCAATGGGTAGTTTAGGTTTTTTAGTGTTAGGTTCTTTTATTTTGGGGGGTGGGATGGTTTAATGTTAGGTAGGACTTTGTAAATTTTTTGTAAAAGAGCTGATTATCCTGGGGCAATGCCCTGCAAAAAGCCTTTTTAAGGGCTACTGGTAGTTTATTCTTAGAGAAGGGGGTGTTTTTATTTTGGGGGGTCTTTTTTATTTTCATAGGGATTAGGTTTAATTTTGTTAAATCTGGTAATTTGTTTTTTTTATTTTCTGTAATGTTAAGTTTTTGTAAACTTATTTTTTTTTTTTATATTTTGTAACTTTAGAATGTATTAGTTTAGGTAATATGGGTTTATTTAATAGGGTGTTAGGTTAGGGGTTGTAAGGTTAGGGGGTGTTAGGTTAGTGTACTGTACTTAGTTATTTAAATAGTTATTTGCATTGTGGGTTTTGGCTGTTTAAAGTGTTAATACGTTAAATAGGTTTATTGCGATGTAGGGGTTTTGCAGTTTAGAGGTTAATAGGGTAAATAGGTATATTGCGATGTGGGTGGTTGACGGTTAAGTGGTTATTAAATTAAGTTTTAATTGGGATTTTTTGTGGAAGGCAGAAATATAGGTTAAGAAATGTTAGGTTTATTTTTGGGAGGCCGCTCAGTCAAAACATTATTTATACAGTCACAATGCATATAGTGACAGTATAAATAATGTAGACACTGACATTTTTATTAATGCTTATTTTTTCTGTGTCAGTTTCTACATTATTGATACAGTAACTATGCATTGATACAGTATAAATTATATGTGGGCGGAGTTACGGAAATTGCAACTTCTGAAAATATTTTAAGGTTATAGGAATTAACATATACGTCAGTGTCAATCAAACACTGCACGTTTGTGGAAAGCCACGCCTCTCGCCCCTTCCTCGCGCCGGTTAGTCAATTTAAATAATATGTTAAAACTGTATTTGATGCAATTAGAAAAAAGTAGTCTGTGAGGAGAGTTGTTGTAGAGAGAGATCAGTTAGATTAATAATCGGAACATCGTATTTAGTTTAACTGTTTTGTATTATTAGTTATTCTATCCAAAAGCTATTTTAAAAGCTAAAGATAAGCCTGTTGTTTTTTATTTTTAACAGCTTTTTTCAAAGCTTAAGTTGTATAAAAAAGAAAAACGATTGGAAATATTTTAGCTCATAAGCTTCATAGAAAGCTTAATAACTGATTTATATATATATAATTATAAAGCTTTTTTTTTAAAAGCTAAAGTAGTTTAAAAAAACAAAGTTGGTTACTACATAAGTAGCTCAGTAGTATACAATATTTTAGAATAATTTATATATATATTAATATAAAGTATACTCTTTATTTAAAATGTATATTTTTTTATATAAAAAAACAAAACAAAAATGTGGGTTTAAATTTTTAAAGTTAAAAAAAAAGTTGAACATTTAAGTATAGATTAGAATAATATAAGAAAGATATTGCAAATAGGGGTTTACAACATCTGTAAATTATTTATGAAATCAGTTTCTCAAAAAAAGATGTTACAACACCAGTAGATTACTTTACATATATATATATATATATATATATATATATATATATATATATAGATAGATAGATAGATAGATAGATAGATGAAAGCAGCGTTGCTAAATAAAGTGTTGCAATATCTGTAACATTATAACATGAATTCATTTTGTTGCTACATCTGTAGCCTTATTATATTTAATATACTTTGCATATATTTAGGACAAGGCAAAAAACTGAAAAACAGAAAAAGAGAAGAGCGCAATCCGGACTCAAGTGAAGTTAATTAAACAAATAGCACACAACATTAAAATATCAGGACAGTAGGTATTCTGCGTACCAGAAGTTAAAGAATAAAGGCATGTACAAAACAATCTTTAGGGCTCCATGTACTAAGCAGTCAGCGAGCTACCCGCAACAAATCTCGCGTCAAAATTCGCAAACTGATATGTACAAAGCCGTCAATTATGTTAAAACTCGCATCTTTAAAATTGCGAGCGTACTTATCCGCCAAACCTCGCTACCGCTCCATTTTTCACTGTAATTAGACACATTTGACCACCAACTCGCCAAAAACGAATGTACTAAAAAATCTATTTGTCCGCTCGCTACAATTTCCGCTCCCACCTCGTTATTTTTGCCTCGCCACCTTTTAGGTGGCGGGCAAGGTACAAAACAATAGGAAAGTCAATCTAGACGCCAGTCTAGACATATATAAAAGGCAGTAATATCAGCATTGTACTTACAGCATAACTGGCGTCTAATTTGTCTCTCATTTCCATGTACATAAATTGCGTCCAATTTGTCGACTGTAATTAAAGAGTAATCTATATTTTAAATTTGTATTGTATAGTTGTCAATCTTTATAATTATTTTTATATTAATATTTATATATTATCAGATCCAGATGAAGCCATATCCAAATTGTAAATAAATATTACAAAAATAACGCTCTGTTATCACTCTTCAAAAAATTTTGAACAATAATAAAGTTGTTTAGATAAGTTGAACTTTTATAGGAGCAAAATTCTATTCCCGCGACTACTATGATGTTCGTGACACCTTGCATGTCACGTGTTAATAATTGTCCAGACAATTCAACTGAAAGTTAAGTACATCAGCTTAGTCGCGGCAAGCGAGGCGTCAAATTTATCAACAATCCGCAACTGCTCGCGGCGGGCTAGACTTGTCTATTTATTGGGGGAATATTAGTACATAGCGACAGCGGACACCATTTCGCCCGCGGCGAGTAACGGCGAGTTTATCCGTGTCTACAATGACGGATGAATTGACGGCTTAGTACATGGAGCCCTTAGGCAGTATGAGTTACCGTTTCACAAAGCCCTTTTTAGGGCTAGAACTTCAGTCGTTTTTTTTAAATCTAATTGCATTTGCCTGCCTGTCAGCCTGTGTGTGAGGCTCACAGCATATACTGTGATTAATTGCTCTGTGCCACCACTGATATCTGGTGTAACAATAGTGTAAATAAAAAAAAAAAAAACTTTTACATCATTTTGCTAGTGTAATCTAATTTCATTTTCCATCAGGTCTGTGTGTCAGGCCCACAGCATATACTGTGATTAATTGTTCTGTGCCACCACTGATATCTGGTGTAACATTAGTGTAAATTTTAAAAAAAAAACTTTTACATCAGTTTGCTAGTGTAATCTAATGTTATTTTCCATCAGGCCTGTGTGTCAGGCTCACAGCATATACTGTGATTAATTGCTCTGTGCCACCACTGATATCTGGTGTAACATAAGTGTAAATTAAAAAAAAAAAAAATTTACATCAGTTTGCTAGTGTAATGTAATTTAATTTTCCATCAGGCCTGTGTGTCAGGCCCACAGCATATACTGTGATTAATTGCTCTGTGCCACCACTGATATCTGCTGTAACATCAGTGTAAATGTAAAAAAAACACTTTTACATCAGTTTGCTAGTGTAATCTAATTTCATTTTCCATCAGGCCTTTGTGTCAGGCCCACAGCATATACTGTGATTAATTTCTCTGTGCCACCACTCCTATCTGGTGTAACATTAGTGTAAATTTAAAAAAAAAAAAAAATTACATCAGTTTGCTATTGTAATCTAAAAATAATAATAGTTGTGGCACTAAAAAAGCTAGGTAAAAAATCTTAAAATTATAATTAATCAATAAAACAATAGGATATTACCTATAATAAAATATTACATCTAAAGAGAACAGTAAAATTCAGGTGTAAACAATCATTAAATTATAGTTAATCTAGGTTAAGATAATAAACTAGTAAAACTGAATAAATCAGTCTAAAAATAATTAATTGCACATAAATATATTTAATTGCACATAGATATACACAAAAACATAAACAAATAAAATTGACATTCACAGAACCACCGGTGGTTTAAAATACTATATAGCTTATTTAAAAACTTGCTAAAGCTTGAGGTCAATGGTAATTCCACTGAAAATTCCACTCCAAATGAAAAAATGTCTTTTAGCCAAAAGCAGTGATTTATGGAAGATCAAAAAGTAGTGTAATATTTGAATGGTTTAGTTGTTATATAGCCAAATAGACCTGTTTGTTTCCAGTGTTTCCAAACAGTCCCTTAAATCCAGCCTAGCCCGACTAGTAACACTGAGCAGAAAGTATATTAGAAAGTACCTTAAAGCTGCAGGACCTTTACCTCCGGGCAGACTCTCTTTTGATTCAGAGTCTCAACCGGGAACGTGTGTGTGATGACCGGGTCCCTTCTCGCAGCTGTTTCCTTTCTCCTTTGTCGGCAAGCGTTTGGCGTGTGACGTAGTCGCAATCGTCACGTGGTTGAAGTCCTCCAATCAGTAAGAGGATTCCCCGCTGTCAGTTCTAGTGCGGGAGATTTGAAATCCAATCCTCTCAGAGCGCTCTGATAGTTAGTAGTAGAAGTTCAAGGTTGCATCTACACGTTTCAGCCATACACCGGCCTTTGTCAGCCTCTGGGGAGCTGGGGATTTTTTTGCCACGTTACTGGATGCTCATGTGCAATGCCTGTAGGCTTATGCGTCCTTTTGAGGAGGTGACAAACCTAGTCAGTCGCACCAAAGGCACCATCAGCGACATCATACCATTTGTTTTCTTCCTGGAGCGTGCCCTGCGAAGAGTGCTGGATCAGGCCGTAGATGAGCGTGAAGAGGAAGAGGAAGAGTTGTGGTCTCCATCACCACCAGAAACAGCCTTATCAGCATCGCTTGCTGGACCAGCGGCAACGCAGGAAGAGGATTGTGAGGAAGAGGAGTCAGAGGAGGAATGTGGCTTTGAGAAGAAGGAGGAGGAAGACCAAGCACAACAGGCATCCCAGGGTGCTCGTTGTTGCCACCTATCTGGTACCCGTGGTGTTGTACGTGGCTGGGGGGAAGAAGATACCTTCAGTGAGATCAGTGAGGACCAGGAATGGGACATGATTAGCTCGGCATCCAACCTTGTGCAAATGGGGTCTTTCATGCTGTTGTGCCTGTTGAGGGACCCTCGTATAAAAAAAGCTGAAGGAGAATGACCTGTACTGGGTGTCCATGCTACTAGACCCCCGGTATAAGCATAAAGTTACTGAAATGTTACCAAATTCCCGCAAGTCGGAAAGGATGGAGCAATTCAAAAATAAATTAAAAAGTATGCTTTACACAGCGTATAAGGGTGATGTCACAGCACAACGGGAATCTAACAGGGGAAGAGATTAAAGTAATCCTCCTCCCACGACCATGCCGGCAAGGACAGGACGCTTTCCAGACGTGTTGTTGATGGAGGACATGCGGACCTTTTTAACTCCTATGCATCGCCACAGCCCTTCGGGATCCAGCCTCAGAGAAAGACTCAACCGACACTTAGCAGACTACCTAGCATTAACTGCGGATCTCGACACTCTAAGGAGTGATGGACCACTTGACTACTGGGTGTGCAGGCTTGACCTGTGGCCTGAGCTATCCCAATTTGCAATCAAACTTCTGGCCTGCCCCGCTTCAAGTGTCCTGTCAGAAAGGACCTTCAGTGCAGCAGGAGGTATTGTCACTGAGAAGAGAAGTCGCCTAGTTCAAAAAAGTCTTGATTATTTCACCTTTATTAAAATGAATGAGGGATGGATCCCGAAGAGACTGACATTGAGCGATACATTAGAGTAAAAAAGGCCTGATGAGATGAGCTGCCTTGGGCTACAAATGGTACACACGCTGCTGTATTTTATCTTCGAATGGCGGATGACTTGCGTGACTTACCCGACAACAACTAGGGTTCAAGCCGCAATGTTTTAGGGCACTTTCTAACTGTCAAACAAACATCAATTTTTCTGTCCGCTGCTACAGCAGCGGCTGCAACAATACCTAATTTTTCAGGCATTTTTACATGCCTAATTTTTCTGGCCTCTGGTGCTGCACTGTGGCTACAAAACCCAAACCAAAATAACAGTGATTAAACTGTTAAGAATAGTACTACTTAACACACCACTACTTAACACACCACTCATATCTGGTGGCACAGTACATTGCACGCGCAGTGCCCCAAATTTGAAGTAGGAGGACCGACCAAGCATCTTTTTCCATCTCCCGGTTCCTAAAAATTATCTCTGGGTTCCTAAAATCGATGCCATACCTGTACTCTATTGTGCAAAAGGATGGCATATGTGGTATTTCATGCTGTTGTGCCTGTTGAGGGTCGGGGACCCAAGTATAAAAAGGCTGAAGGAGAACGACCTGTAATGGGTGTCCAAACATCTTTTTCCATCTCCCGGATGTAGCGGTACTCCACTAGGGGGTCTCCCTTCCTCTGTCCAAACCCAGGGGTGGCCACCGGATAGTGGGACCAGAGATATAGTTGCTGAGACCGGGGTCAAGCCAGCAGGTGTATCTCCCCCAGCTGGGCTGGTCTCAGTGGACTCCCAGTCAGGTAGCGTCCTCTCTGCCCTGCAGCTCTTTCTTGGCAGGTATCATCCCCTCTGCCTGTCTGCTTCTAGGCAGGAATAAATCCCCCTGCCAGGCTGCTTCTTGGCATGAATAGATCCCTATGCCTCCAAATAGTGGGACCAGGGCTATCGTGGCTGAGACCAGGGTCAAGCCAGCGGCTGTATCTCCCCCAGCTGGGCTGTTCTCAGTGGACTCCCAGGCAGGTAGCGTCCTCTCTGCCCTGCAGGTCTTTCTTGGCAGGTATCGTCCCCTCTGCCTGTCTGCTTCTAGGCAGGAATAAATCCCCCTGCCAGGCTGCTTCTTGGCAGGAATAGATCCCTCTGCCTCCAAATAGTGGGACCAGGGCTATCGTAGCTGAGACCGGGGTCAAGCGCGCGGCTGTATCTCCCCCAGCTGGGCTGGTCTCAGTGGGCTCCAAGGCAGGTAGCATCCCCTCTGCCTGTCTGCTTCTAGGCAGGAATAGATCCCTCTGTCTCACTGCACACTTCCAGCAGGTAGCATGCCCTCTGGTTTCTTATAGGCAGGAATCGATCCCTCTGCCTTGATGCTCCTTTTAGGCAGGCCAGCTCTTTGCATACAGGCCCACAGACTCTGTAACAGAATGCAGGGTCAGAACCTCTGCAACTGGTATACCTGAAAGAATCAGACAGCACAAAAAGGCAATCCCGGACCCCAAACTGTACTTGATTGTGCAAAAGGAAGTAACCTTACCATGGGTCTCAGAATGCAGGTCTTATTGTTTTACTCTGTCAGGGAAATTATATAACTATCAATCGTATCAATCAAATATATATTGCATCTATTGATCTCTGTAATTCATATTGATCAAATGTATATTGTATCTTTTGATCTATGTTATTCGTATCTATCAAATGTATATTGCATCTTTTGATCTATGTAATTCAAATCTATCAAATGTATATTGCATGTTTAGATCTATGTAATTCGTATCTATCAAAGGTATATTGCATCTATTGATGTAATTATTATCTGTCAAATGTATATTGCATCTTTTGATCCATGTAATTCGTATCTATCAAATGTATATTGCATCTTTTGATCTATGTAATTTGTATCTATCAAATGTATATTGCATCTTTAGATCTATGTAATTCGTATCTATCAAATGTATATTGCATCTATTGATGTAATTCGTATCTGTCAAATGTATGTTGCATCTTTTGATCCATGTAATTCGTATCTATCAAATGTATATTGCATCTTTTGATCTATGTAATTCGTATCTATCAAATGTATATTGCATCTTTAGATTTATGTAATTCATATCTATCAAATGTATATTGCATCTATTGATGTAATTCGTATCTATCAAATGTATATTGCATCTTTTGATCCATGTAATTGGTATCTATCAAATGTATATTGCATCGTTTGATGTAATTCGTATCTATCAAATGTATATTGCATCTTTTGATCCATGTAATTCGTATCTATCAAATGTATATTGCATCTTTTGATCTATGTAATTCGTATCTATCAAATGTATATTGCATCTTTAGATCTATGTAATTCGTATCTATCAAATGTATATTGCATCTATTGATGTAATTCGTATCTGTCAAAAGTATATTGCATCTTTTGATCCATGTAATTCGTATCTATCAAATGTATATTGCATCTTTTGATCTATGTAATTCGTATATATCAAATGTATATTGCATCTTTAGATTTATGTAATTCATATCTATCAAATGTATATTGCATCTATTGATGTAATTCGTATCTATCAAATGTATATTGCATCTTTTGATCCATGTAATTGTTATCTATCAAATGTATATTGCATCTTTTGATCTATGTAATTCGTATCTATCAAATGTATATTTTTAGATCTATGTAATTCGTATCTATCAAATGTATATTGCATCTATTGATGTAATTCGTATCTATCAAATGTATATTGCATCTTTTGATCTATGTAATTCGTATATATCAAATGTATATTGCATCTTTAGATTTATGTAATTCATATCTATCAAATGTATATTGCATCTATTGATGTAATTCGTATCTATCAAATGTATATTGCATCTTTTGATCCATGTAATTGTTATCTATCAAATGTATATTGCATCTTTTGATCTATGTAATTCGTATCTATCAAATGTATATTTTTAGATCTATGTAATTCGTATCTATCAAATGTATATTGCATCTATTGATGTAATTCGTATCTATCAAATGTATATTGCATCTTTTGATCCATGTAATTCGTATCTATCAAATGTATATTGCATCTTTTGATCTATGTAATTCGTATCTATCAAATGTATATTGCATCTATTGATCTATGTAATTGGTATCTAACAAATGTATATTGCATCTATTGATCTATGTAATCTATGGCTCTATCTATCATAACTATCAATCTCGTGGCTGGACAGTTTTGTGACTGCCACTTGTGTTTTGGCCAAATTTGAAGTAGGAGGACAGACCAAGCATCTTCTTCCATCTCCCTGTTTCGAAAATCAAGGCCATATAGACCTCCCTGATAGGAGGAGTAACAGGTATTAAACTGCTAAGAATAGTACTACTTAGTACTTAACACACCACAGGTCCCAGAACGCATGTCTTATTGTTATACTCTGTCAGGGAAATTATATAACTATCAATCATATCAATCAAATATATATTGCATCTATTGATCTCTGTAATTCGTATCGATCAAATGTATATTGCATCTTTTGATCTATGTTATTCATATCTATCAAATGTATATTGCATCTTTTGATCTGCCTTGCTGCTCCTTTCAGGCAGGCCAGCTCTTTGCATAGAGGCCCACAGACTCTGTAACAGATCTCTCTTGCAGGGAGAGGTGCAGCCACAATGCAGGGTCAGAACCTCTGCAACTGGTATACTCGAATGTGCAAAAGAAAGTAACCTTACCATGGGTCTCAGAACGCATGTCTTATTGTTATACTCTGTCAGGGAAATTATATAACTATCAATCATATCAATCAAATATATATTGCATCTATTGATCTCTGTAATTCGTATCGATCAAATGTATATTGCATCTTTTGATCTATGTAATTCGTATCTATCAAATGTATATTGCATCTTTTGATCTGCCTTGCTGCTCCTTTCAGGCAGGCCAGCTCTTTGCATAGAGGCCCACAGACTCTGTAACAGATCTCACTTGCAGGGAGTGGTGCAGCCAGAATGCAGGGTCAGAAACTCTGCAACTGGTATATTCAATTGTGCAAAAGGAAGTAACCTTACCATGGGTCCCAGAACGCATGTCTTATTGTTATACTCTGTCAGGGAAATTATATAACTATCAATCGTATCAATCAAATATATATTGCATCTATTGATCTCTGTTTATTGAGAAGAAGGACAGAAAAAGAAAAGCATATTGGGCACACTTGTTAGGGGTCAAAACCGATACTGTAGGTAGTGTGGTGTGTCGTGTGTTTGTTAAAACTTAACTTTTATATCAATAATATTAAGAAAAGAGAGTGGAATTTTGCACCAGTGAGAATAAAATAATAACCAAATAAATTAAAATGTGTCCGAGTAATACTCGGTACGCAAGAGCTCCTCTCTGGTGTGATACAGTGATCAGTCTGTATCACAGCGTCCGGTAGATAGCTAGAACAATAGATAGAAAATATCCTTAACTATAGGATTGAACTTATGTTGTGAATACCATTATTTATCAATATGATTAAATATATCACTGTAGTCTTGTCTGTTCTGAACTTTCCACACAATAACTATCTATATGAAAAAAAATTTTTTATTATTATTGTTATGTGGATATAATATGGTTACCACACAAAATATATAGATGTATATGTTCAGGTGTTTTTACTGTGGGTTAAGTAGGATATATTAATCATATGCTATTCCACTTGGGGTCACCCTCAATCACCCAGATTTATTTATAAAGTATTCCCCTAAATTGGGATATATGGGTTAGTATAGGGGATTGTAAGGCTCAAATTCTTATAATTTCCACAATAAGTTTTGGTTCATGAACACTTATAAGAGGCAGTAAGCTTGCATTAATCAGTTCCGCTATCGTGAGACTAATTGTAGTCTAAATCAATAAAGTGATTTGTGCTAACTGTCGCTAGGTTCATGAATGCTGGTGAGAAGTGGTTAGCTTATATTTGTATTACTTCACTATTATCTGACAAAGCATAGTCTAGAGCAATAAAAGTATTTAAGTGCTGACTATCGTTTAAGTCAAAATAGACATAAAGTGGAAGTGCAATGAAATAGCTCCCAAAATTAAAAATGGTATCACAATATGTTTCGGCCAAATTTGAAGTAGGAGGACAGACCAAGCATCTTCTTCCATCTCCCTGTTCCGAAAATCAAGGACATATAGACCACCCCCGATAGGGGGAGTAACAGGTATTAAACTGCTAAGAATATTACTACTTAGTACTTAACACACCACGGGTCCCAGACTGCATGTCTTATTGTTATACTCTGTCAGGGAAATTATATAACTATCAATCTATCAATCAAATATATATTGCATCTATTGATCTCTGTAATTCGTATCGATCAAATGTTTATTGCATCTTTTGATCTATGTTATTCGTATCTATCAAATGTATATTGCATCTTTTGATCCATGTAATTCGTATCTATCAAATGTATATTGCATCTTTTGATCTATGTAATTCATATCTATCAAATGTATATTGCATCTTTTGATCTATGTAATTCGTATCTATCAAATGTATATTGCATCTTTTGATCTATGTAATTCGTATCTATCAAATGTATATTGCATCTTTTGATCTGCTTTGCTGCTCCTTTCAGGCAGGCCAGCTCTTTGCATTCAGGCCCACAGACTATGTAACAGATCTCTCTTGCAGGGAGAGGTGCAGCCAGAATGCAGGGTCAGAACCTCTGCAACTGGTATACTCGATTGTGCAAAAGGAAGTAACCTTACCATGGGTCGCAGACCGCACGTCTTTGTAATTCTCTGTCTGGGAAATTATATATCTTTCAAATTAGCTATTTATCTATCAAATGTATCTAACTATCAATCGTATCTATCAAATGTATATTGCATCTATTGATCTATGCAATTCGTATCTATCAAATGTATATTGCATCTATTGATCTATGGAATTCGTATCTATCAAATGTATATTGCATCTATTGATCTATGCAATTCATATCTATCAAATGTATATCGCATCTATTGATCTATGGAATTCATATCTATCAAATGTATATTGCATCTATTGATCTATGTAATTCGTATCTATCAAATGTATATCGCATCTATTGATCTATAGAATTCATATCTATCAAATGTATATTGCATCTATTGATCTATGCAATTCGTATCTATCAAATGTATATTGCATCTATTGATCTATGGAATTCGTATCTATCAAATGTATATTGCATCTATTGATCTATGCAATTCATATCTATCAAATGTATATCGCATCTATTGATCTATGGAATTCATATCTATCAAATGTATATTGCATCTATTGATCTATGTAATTCGTATCTATCAAATGTAAATTGCATCTTTTGATCTATGTAATTCGTATCTATCAAATGTATATTGCATCTTTTGATCTATGTAATTGGTATCTATCAAATGTATATTGCATCTATTAATCTATGTAATCTATGTATCTATCTATCAAATCTATCAATCTCGTGGTTGTGCAAATGGACTGTTTGCGGTTGTTTGCGGTGCGTTAAACGGGGAGTTTGGTCTGTCACTGTGAAGCGGGCGTAACCCTTACACTACCTGATCGATACAACATCATACCTGATGATTTAAAGCACGTTATTCCAAACAATTTAGGAATGTTAGGTGATTTATGCCCTTTATGGCTTAAAACCAGACTCTGCATCAACTATGTAATTTTCCGTGGGAGTTTTGCCATGGATCCCCCTCCGGCATGCGACAGTCCAGGTGTTAGTCCCCTTGAAACAACTTTTCCAACACTATTGCGGCCAGAAAGAGTGCCTGTGGGTTTTAAAATTCGCCTGTCCATTGAAGTCTATGGCGGTTCACCCGGTTCGCCGGTTCGCGAACATTTGCGGAAGCTCGGGTTCGCCGTTCGCGAACGCAAAATTTTAGGTTTGCGACATCACTATTAATAATATAATGTAGGTGTCGGCGATGTCGGGGGCGGCAGATTAGGGATTAATAAGTGTAAGATTAGGGGTGTTTAGACTCGGGGTTCATGTTAGGGTGTTAGTTGTAGACATAAAATATATTTCCCCATAGGAATCAATGGGGCTGCGTTAGGAGCTAAACGCTGCTTTTTTGCAGCTGTTAGGTTTTTTTCAGCCGTCTCTCCCCCATTTATCCCTATGGGGAAATCGTGCACGAGCACGTTTTACCTGCTCACCGCAACTGTAAGCAGCGCTGGTATTGAGGTGAGATGTGGAGCTAAATTTTGCTCTTTGCTCACTTTTTTGCGGTTAACGCCGGGTTTCTAAAAACCCGTAATACCAGCGTTGTCTGTAAGTGAGTGGTGAGCATAAACTGCTCATTAGCACCGCACCCCTGTTACCGCAACACTCGTAATCTAGGTGAGGGTTTGGCTAAACTGGTATATTTATTATATACATGTATATAGGACAGTTGAACATAAAAAAGGCTGTCACTACACCTGTAGAAATATTTATATATAGATTAAAGCAGTTTTCAAAATACATTTTTGCTACTTTGGTAGCTTTATTATATATTCTGTTGTTTTATTAGAAATGTCATATTTTTGATATATTTAAGACAGTAGTCCATTATAATTATTGTATTGCTACACCTGTAGCTTAACTATTTATATAAAAGAACAGTTACAAAAACAGTTACAAAATAATTAATTGCCCTCTGGGCAGGCTTATCGAATAGTATATATATATATATATATATATATATATATATATATATATATAAAGTGCAATAAATGCTTTTAATAAGTGAAATTTCTGGAAATGCTCTCCTTCATCAGACCAATGCTCCCCTTCATCAGATCAACTTGGTCGGATGAAGGGAAGCATTCCCTGAAACGTCACTTTTTAAAAGCATTTATTGCACTTTATGTAAGACCAGTGAGTGCTGTCTTCTATCTACTATATCCTACCCTGCATTCAGCACCCTGGCATTGGAACATTGTTTGTGAGAGTGCACCTGTCTATGCATATATATATATATATATATATATATATATATATATACAAAACTGGCACTCGCTGGTCTTTCCAAAAAAATCTTTTACTGTGAAAGTAGTGGTGTTTCGGGGACAAAGTATCCCCTCAGACACAGTGTATACCAAGTGCAAACAATATATAGCAAACATTACACAAAACACCACCCCCCAATTAGGACCCAATAAACCCCCGCCAAAAGGTAGTCATGGTAACCACCCAATCACATAGTAAACAAACATAGTGTGTAATTAATTACATCATGCACAAATCTGTCTGAGCTTAATGGTATGTGCATGTGAATGAGATATATGTGACATGTATCATGTAACTAGAACAATATGGTCTGCATGAGAGAACAGGCACAACATAGAGGAACAGGCAAACAATGAAATGCACATTAGCATGTTAGCATGCGTATCATACTTAGACCGCAACTTAATCACTATACAGCAAATTTCATATACTATACAGACAATGCAAGAAAACCTGTTATACATAAATGGGGCTCTGTAAAGCCGGAGTTACTTACGGAACCATTACAGCCTGATCAGAAAACATAATCCAAGTACTTCCTGAAAGGGCACTTGCCTACTAGGCCCAATCAGCAGCCAGGGTCAGCGTTGCCATGGTAAAGCACCGTTCACTGCAAAAGTGCTCATAATAGTAAAAGGAAGACCCAATCGATAACGCAGACCCAATGGGCAGTGTGTGGTCACAGCAAACCAAGGCCACTACACTGCAAAAAACATGTTAATGGCATTAATCCAATGAGCACATATTGAAATGGCTAAAACATTGGCTAAACCTAAGGATATATATCCCCAAGTACAGTATGCATTGAAAAACATATTACTACTAGATCCAATACAAAGTAATGTGTGCATAAAAACATCATCTGTGTATAGTATGTGTGATGAGAGTGGGAAGTGACATCACCAGATTGGGGGCGGGGCTTAGGTCTGATTGTCTGTGTCGCAGTTAGTTAGTGAGATCAATGCTACCAGATGTATGTTCCCATGCTCTACAATAAAATAGAGTTGTACCAACCTTGCTGTGTCCTGCATGTGTCCTGCATCTCATGACATGGTGTCGGAAGCTCTTGTCTGCGCTTCTGTTTCCTTATTGATGATGATGTCAAAGTTTACCCCACCTGAGCCTTTTGACTTCCGTAAACTGTGAGGGACTCATGGACACATTAAGTATTTCCAATTTATTGTAGTTGATGAGGAAGTGAGAAAAGTTACTGATGGTGTCAAATTCTGAAATTAAAGCTGGGAGGGAGAGAGCAGGTGAGGAGAGAGTAAGCAGGACATCATCTGAAAACATAGCAAGTTTGTGCATTTGAGTGCCAACTTTGAGTCCCTGGAAGTTGGGATTATGTCGAATGCGAGCTGCCAACACCTCCATAGTAAGTGTAAAGAGAAGAGGGGAAAGGGGAAGCCCTGTCTAGTGCCGTTACTAATGGGGAAGCCTTGTGAAAGGACACTGTTTGTTCGCACTCTAGCTGTGGGGCTAGTGTATAGATGAAATATCTGTTGTATCATAATATCACCAAATCCAAAGTGTTTAAGGGTTCCTTGTAGGAATTTCCAATTTAGCCTATCAAAGGCTTTCTCTGCATCAGTAGAGACCAGAATGGCCGTTTTTTTTTGTGCTTTTGCGTATTCCATTAGATGTAATACACAAATTGTGTTGTCTCTGGCCTCTCTGAGTTGGACAAAGCCTGCTTGGTCCACATGGATTAGGTTGGGTAAGATTTTATTGATACGCTGTGCGATTACTTTGGCATATATTTTAATATCACCATTTAATAGGGAAATAGGACGATAGTTGTCCAGTTCTGTGGGGGATTTCCCTGGCTTGGGTATAACCGATATATGTGCTTCTAATAAATGTGATGAAAAACAACTGGTGTCATCTAGAGAGTTAAATAAACTTGTGAGATGTGGGATTAGGATATGCTGGAAATGTCTATAGTATAAAGTAGGTAATCTGTCTGGTCCGGGGCTTTTGTGTAGAGGGTTATTTTTAATCGCTAATGCAATTTCTTGCGCGGTGATTGGTTCATCTCGTTGTTTAGCAACATCTTCTGGCAGAGTTGGCAAGTCAGACTCAAGAATGTGTTGGTCTATTTCTGTTGAGTTGGTTGAGGCGGTAGATGGGGGTATGTTATAGAGTTTATTTAAAAAATCTCTGAAGGTGTCTGCAATAGCCCTACTGTCTGTGAGTATCAGGGTTTGTTGGGGAAATCAGTAGTTTCCGAAGGTGTAGCGCTTAGATACGTGCTTCTTTATTTAATAATTCATTTAACTCTTTTCTAGTTTTAAGTAGTTGTGCGGTATGGTGTTGGTCTGTAGGCACTAACATATGCAAGGCCTCTAGACTTCGGAGCTTGTTGGAGTAAGTAATCATAGTGCTTGTTATAGTTTTTTTTAAGAATGAATTTTTGTTTGATAAACTCGCCTCGGATAATGGCCTTATGTGCTTCCCATATTAGGCTGCTGGAAGAAGAAGGTGTTGTGTTATGTTGGAAGTAATCAATAAGTGCACGTGGAATTTTTTCTTTGATAAGGGGCATATGTAACATGTTTTCATCCAGTCGCCAGCAGGGATCTATAAGGGGCTTGTCGGTCCAAGTTATAGTTATTTAGACCATGGAATGGTCTGACCAAGGAGTTGGGAGAATCTCTGACGATTTTGCTAGTGGCAGGCTGTTCTGGTCTAAGTAGACGTAGTCCAGCCTGGAGTAGGATTTGAGGGGATTAAAGTAGAATGTATAGGTTTTCTGTGAAGGGTGGTGCAGTCTCCAAACATCTATGAGAGTTGCCTCACAGATAGAATTTGATATGGATCCAATGGAGCTTCTGGGTATGGCTCCCTTTTTGTTGGAACAGTCCAAAGGTGGTTCCATAGCTACATTATAGTCAGTTCCCTTGGCTATTCCCATCATTTCTCTAATGACCTTTTTGATAAAGCGAGTTTTGCCAGTGTTTGGAGCATATATATTAGCTAGGGTAAGAGGGCGGTTATACAGGGTCCCTATCAGGATTATGTACCTTCCTTCATTATCTATGAGTTTATGTGTTAACTGGAATGGTGTATTTAGTTGGAAAAGGATCCCCACTCCATTACGTTTCACACTGTTTGAGTTGAAATAGCCTATCGGGAAATGTTTGGATGTGAATTTGGACTCTGAGGTTTTAAGAAAGTGTGTCTCCTGCATAAAAACAATATCCCCTTTGTGTTTATAAAACCAGTTTAATGCTATGGACCTTTTTGTCGGGGAGTTGAGACCTTTTACATTCTGGGTTAAGATCGTAATTTCAGGTAGACTCAAGGTAAATACTGAGGGGAAGGTCACGTGGAATTAGGAGGGGTGGGAATTGGGTGTGAGTGTATGGAAGGGTAGGAGTATGTGTGAATAGAATTCTCATTGCCATGAACTGAGTCAGGGCTGATGTCCGCACAGTGTATAAAGACAAGTTTGTAAGACGAACCAAGTCCTTTCTGTAGTGTGGTGTGAGTTGTAGGCTTATCAGATTTTTCCTTCTCGCAGACAGGGGAAGCAGGAATAGAGAAAAGTATAAGAGCACCGGATAAAGTGGGGGGTATTATTATCTGCGGGCAAACAGGGGAAAAACAAGATAATAAAACAAATGGAACAACAAAAACAAAAAACAATAACATAACATATAAACTGTAAACACAATTGAGTACAATACTTAAAAAAGTATTTAAACCTGGGAGGGGGTAGCATAGTGACCGTATATCATCACTAAGGTGGGCATTTTCCAATTGAATATGGTTATTCTATGTCATTTCTCTCTGGGTTGGGTAATGGGCCTTTATGTAGGCGTGTGTAGAACGGCTTAAATAGTGAAATTGGGTGTAACTTAAAGGGGGATACATATGATACTGGTTAAGGCTGGATAAAAGCTCTCCTAGGGAGGGGAATGTGACAGGGCAAAATATGTTTAACTACTGTAAGAGTCCAAAGTTCTTGGAGTCACAAAGATATTTTACCAAGAGTTGGTTTCAGTAATGAAGTTAGTCCAGATAGTGAAATAGTTCAGGTGGGTTCATCTGTTTCTTGGGTTATCTGGAGGGCAAGTCTTATATGCTTCCTTTGGACTTTTGTCCAGCTTGATCATTGTGACTTTGGCAGGGAGGGTGGTGAAGTGTTTTCAGAAGCATCTGCAGCTTTAATGGAGGGTATGGATGGAGCTGGGATATTAAGGCTTTTACAGAAATGGTCTAGGTCATCTGGTGCCCTATAAGTGATTATACGTGAGTCATGGAGCACTTTTAGGCATAATGGAAACCCCCATCTGTAGGGTATCTTGAGATCTTGAAGGTGGCTGGTTAGATATTTAGCTTCTCTTCATTTTGTCAGAGTGATGACACTAAGATCAGCATAGATTTGTAGTATATCACCTTCAAATGTGATTTGGTGCAGCTTTCTTGAAGCAAGCATGATCTTTTCCTTGTCTTTGAAATTGTGGAACTTAAAGGGACAGTCTACACCAAAATTGTTATTGTTTAAAAAGAAAGATAATCCCTTTTTTACCCATTCCCCAGTTTTGCATAACCAACACAGTTATATTTATATATTTTTTACCTCTGTGATTATCTAGTATCTAAGCCTCTGCAAACTGCCCCTTTATTTCAGTTCTTTTGACAGACTTGCAGTTTAGCCAATTAGTGATGGCTCCCAGGTAACTTCACGTGCATGAGCACAGTGTTATCTATATGAAAAACATGAACTAACACCCTCTAGTGGTGAAAACCTACCTGTTAAAATGCATTCTTAATAGGCGGCCTTCAAGGTCTAAGAAATTAGCATATGAACCTCCTAGGTTAAACTTTCAACTAAGAAAACCAAGAGAACAAAGCAAAATTGGTGATAAAAGTAAATTGGAAAATTGTTTAAAATTACATGCCCTATCTGAATCATGAAAAAAATTTTTGGACTAGACTGTCCCTTTAAGGATTATGTCTCTAGTGGGTTTATTATCCGGTGGTTTGCTCAGTGCGTTTGCTCCAGAGATATGGTAGAGGTATCATCCCACAGGAGAAACTGGAACAATTGCTGGAGGTGTTGCGGTAAAAGGTTGGGGGTTATCTGCCCAGAGATTCCCCTGATCCTAAGGTTCTGGCATCTACCCCTGTTATCCAGGTCTTCCACCTGGGCTTGGAGTTGTTGTATCTGTATATCATGCACTTGCAGGGTGCGGTTTTGCAGGTCTAGGTCATTGTTATATTGTTCCATCTCTTCTTCAACCTGCATCACTCTTTCTCCTAGGTCTGACACATCTTTTTTAACCTCCAAAAGTCCGTCTTTGATGAGTTTCCCTACCTGTGTGAGGTTAGCTTTAGTTAAGGTTGAGGACCAGTCCATATCTTCTGGTATGCTGCCTGTAACTTGGGGTGCCTCAGGGTCCGTCATCGATGTTTCCAGCATCTTGAAAAAGTTATTCATGTTAGAGCTTGTAGCAGGAGCTCCTTTGTTAGACTTTTCTGACCGAGTAGTTCTGGTCTCCATGTTGTGAATTAATAGTGATTATGGGAAAAGATGGCAGGCTCTGTGTACAATGAAATGAGCAGGGAGTGGCAGTCTAGTTAGTACTGAGGCTGATGTATGCTTTGTGGTAGGTTGTAGTACTAGTAAACTCCAAGATGTTACAATAAGTGTATATGTTATGAATAATTTCTTTTATGATCTGTTACAGGCCTATGGAGTTGTGAGCCATGTGGGCCTGACTCTATCTTAATGTGCTGTGGTGCCTGTATTTATTTAATACATATACCGAAGTACAGTTTATATTAGTAAGGTTCAGTCTCTTACAAGAGGTGGTAATATGATGAGTTTGAATCTATTCGCAGTTAGAAGTTGCTATTCAGGGTCTGTGTAGGAGTCCGCTATTATGGATGATTGTTCTAAAGCTCTCAGTGGATGTAGGATATTGAAGTGGCTTCAAATAAACATTATGGCCTGAGGCATATTTAAATTCGTTTTGCTTGACATTGGAAGCTGGAGATGGTAGCAGTAGCAGGCGTAAGGGAGTTAATGCTTGCAACTGTCAGCATAGGATTTTAAAACTGTGCATCATGTGTAGGCCTCAGGCAGGCAGGCAGTACATTCAGCTTGAGGAATAGGGTTGGAGATATGAACTTTTTGCGGAGCGTTCTACTACTCATTTCTGTGTGTCTCTCACCCCAAAATGCTCTCCTTGTGTCTCTGTTGCTAGATGTGGCTATTTCAGTCATTTTAAGGTCTCAGATAGGTGTAAAAATTGCCGTGGAAGGCGCCCGCGATACGGAGCTACATTACTATGTAGCCATGATGTTCGCTGGCTGGCTCCTCCCCCCAATGCATATCATTTTAACATTTTATATGAATGTACATAGCTCCTATAGTTATACTAGGGAGGTTTTTTGTATACATTATTAGTCAAGTAGATTACAAACATGACATAGGTGATTTGTTAGAGTTAGACGGTCATTTCAGGGGAGTAACCTTTACATTGATTGGGATACATCACCAGCTGTGTGATATATTCCAATCTCTGAAGTACAGGTTACATGTAGGGTGTCAGCCATGTTGGTTTCACCACCTTTTCATTGGCGAAACTTCCAGCGTGAGGCAGGTAGTGTAGGTGTAGTTACAGTTGTGTCACACAGGCATTATTTGAAGTGTTCCTACACAGAAAGTGCCAACAAGTGATGATGTCAGCTGACTTTTGTAGAAGCTGCAATCCCTATTATATCCTATGGGAGACACATCACCACTTAACAGCATTTCGCAGGTCCGCCCCCTTTTTAAAAAATGATCATCATACCAATGGGGCTGCAAGGCTGACGAGGCCAGAGAGGCAGTTTCTCAGTATGTAGATGCTCTGAATATTGGGGGCCTAAGGGCCTGATGATCAAACATTCTTCTGATTGGAGAGAAATTGCAGTGCAGATTTCACAGGGGCTGAACTTACTGAATGATCCCAGGATATGTCTGAAGCTCTCTCACAAATCTTGTGAAATGCTATGAGCATTTTAAACTGGCTGGTCTAACTGATTTTCCTCACCAGCTGACAGAAAAGTAATAAATACTAAACTATATGCAAATGCAATTTAAATTGTAGTGAAAAAATTTCAGTTTCATTTTAAATTGATGCAAATTCAGCCTTTGGGGTCGATTTAACAAGGGCCGAATGGCCCCTAATCGCCCTCATTCAGCGCAAGCCTTCAGGCTCGCTGGAATCAGCAGTTAAGAAGCAGCGGTCTTAAGACCGCTGCTCCTTAACTGGCCCACTGCCTCTGAGGCTGCGGACATCAATCCACCTGATCGTATACGATCGGATTGATTTACACCCCCTGCTAGCGGCCGTATCATGTCCACCAGACACTGATAAATCGGCCCCTTTATATAAGACCTGGTGTTTTCCAGTTGTCTTCTATTCCTCTGCGAAATTCTGTATCCTAGACAGCTTAATTGCTTTCTATGGAAGTCATCTCTTATTTCTCTGGGACTTCCAGGTTCCGACCTTTTTCTTAAAGAATTCAGTAAGTTCAGTCCCTGTGAAGTCTACACTATAATTGTGCTCTAAACTAGAGAAGCTTTGTATATCCGGCCCATAGATAGTAATTAAGCTCTCTAGGAAATTGAAGCTGCAATTTTTTTAATTTTTTAAGAAATATAAAGTGCAATGTAATTTGCAAAAGAAACACATACATATTAAATGTATGATCCTTATTTGTTAAAACAAATTTGTGAAAATCACAATCCTAAATACACTGTTGTATACAAAATAAAAAATAAAAATAGAAAGTGCAAAGTTTAAAAGTAATAAAACTTAATTTGAAGTGTAAAGTAATATAAAATACAAAGCAAAAAGTGTAAATGCAGTAGAATCACCATGTCATACAGTGCTATTTTGCACTGGGCTTGTCTTTGCTTCATATACAGAAATGCAGAGAACGCCCCTTGGAAAAGTAGAGCAAAATCTGCCTTTCAGAATTTTACCAGGGATCTTTCAGTGCTATTGGGTATTGGGCTTTGATATACAGACAGAGATAAAATAAAGAAGCTTGTGTATGTAAGAAAGTGATCAAACAATATGGGAAGCTCAACCCATTTTAATGAATTGTGGTTTCAAAGTATAAATCCCGCTATTTTATATACAACAATAAACATAAAGAAACAATTTTTCTTACATTGTATAACCTGCAGCTGGTATAACAAGTCATTGGAAACACATTAAGTGAAAAACTATTTTTCAGTACAGTTTCCCTTTAAATTACTAGCAGCTACTGCATTTACATAGGTGCCCTTTCTTATGACATCCATGTGGACCATAATCGTATTGGCCAGTGGAGATCACTAAGATATGTGTGGAAGATTTGTAAGACAAAAAAAATACTTTTTTTATTTTTTTAAAATTAAGCTATACTAATCAATTCAAATATTTTTTTACAGTAGAAGCTGCTGCTTTAAGTTTAATAAACTTTTAAATATTATTTTATCATTTGTTCACCCACTGCTATAAATAAAAACAGCTGATAAGTTATAATAACATTATAAATCATTCTAAGAGCGTATTCTCCTAAATCAACATATCATTCATCATTATATTCCAAATCAAATTAGCAAATTTTATGTATCAAGATTAAAGTCTTCATGTGGGCTGTTTTGTGACAGCAACCAAGAGCTCTGCATGCAAATTTATTTTAAAAAGTTAGATAAATTATCAAAATGATAATAACATTTTAAACACTATTTGTCAATGCAATAAATTTGTCAGCCAGAAGAAAGTTTCAGTTATTCATTAGCACATCACTGGCATACAGGAACCACACAGACAATAAACACAAAAAAAAAAAATTCAAGATTTTACTATTAAGTTAAACTGGAAAAAGTTAACACTATAAAGTAGCTGAAAAACTGCATCATATTGTTCTATGTTATGGATAGATAGATAGACATAATATAAAAAGTATGTGTAATTTAAAAAAGTTTCAGTATACTTTTATTATTTCATCTATTTTTTTTTCATGAGATCTTTTAGAAGAGTCTCAGACCTTAAAACACTATCAGCTAGATTACGAGTTTTGCGTTAGAGGCTATGCGGTGCTAACAAGCAGTTTATGCTCACCGCTCAGTTACAGACAGTGTTGGTATTATTGGATTTTACAAACACGGCTTTAGCCGTGAAAAAGTGAATGTAGAGCAATATTTTGCTCCACATCTCACCTCAATACCAGCACTGCTTACGTTAGCAGTGAGCTGGCTAAATGTGCTCGTGCACGATTTCCCCATAGGAATCAATGGGGGAGAGCCGGCTGAAAAAAAACCTAACACCTGCAAAAAAGCAGCGTTTAGCTCCTAACGCAGCCCCATTGATTCCTATTGGAAAATACATTTATGTCTACACCTAACACCCTAACATGAACCCCGAGTCTAAACACCCTTAATCTTACACTTATTAACCCCTAATCTGCCGCCCCCGACATCACCGACACCTACATTATATTATTAACCCCTAATCTGCCGCTCTGGACACCGACGCCACCTACATTATATTTATTAACTCCTTATCTGCTGCCCCCAACATCGCCGCCACCTACATTATAGTTATTAACCCCTAATCTGACGCCCCCAACATCGCCGCCACTAAATTAAAGTTATTAACCCCTAAACCTAAAGTCTAACCCTAACACCCCCTAGCTTAAATACAATTTAAATAAATCTAAATAAATATTCCTATCATTTAATAAATTATTCCTATATAAAACGAAATACTTACCTATAAAATAAACCCTAAGCTAGCTACAATATAACTAATAGTTACATTGTAGCTAGCTTAGGGTTTATTTTTATTTTACAGGCAAGTTTGTATTTATTTTAACTAGGTAGTATAGTTACTAAATAGTTAATAACTATTTAATAACTACCTAGTTAAAAGAAATACAAAAGTACCTGTAAAATAAAACCTAACCTAAGTTACACTAACACCTAACACTACTCTATAATTAAATAAATTAACTAAATTAAAAACAATTAAATACAATTAAATTATCTAAAGTACAAAAAAAAACAACACTAAATTAAAGAAAATAATAAACAAATTACAAGAATTTTAAACTAATTACACCTAATCTAATCCCAATAAAAAAATAAAAAAGCACCCCCAAAATAAAAAAGCCCTACCCTACACTAAATTACATATAGCTCTTAAAAGGGCCTTTTGCGGGGCATTGCCCCAAAGTAATCAGCTCTTTTACCTGTAAAAAAAAGTACAAATCACCCCCCAACATTAAAACCCACCACCCACACAACCAACCCTACTCTTAAACCCACCCAATCCCCCCATAAAAAAACCTAACACTAACCCCTTGAAGATCACCTTACCCGGAGACGTCTTCACCCAACTGGGCTGAAGTCCTCAACGAAGCCGGGAGAAGTCTTCATTCAAGCCGGGCGAAGTGGTCCTCCAGACGGGCAGAAGTCTTTATCCAGACGGCATCTTCTATCTTCATTTGTTTGCATCAGCCAATAGGATTTTTTCTACCTTAATTCCGATTGGCTGATAGAATTCTATCAGCCAATCGGAATTGAAGGGACGCCATCTTGGATGACATCATTTAAAGGAAACTTCATTCCAGAAGAGCCGTCGGATGAAGAGGATGCTCCGCGTCGGATGTCTTGAAGATGGACCCACTCCGCGCTGGATGGATGAAGATAAAAGATGCCGTCTGGATGAAGACTTCTGCCCTTCTGGAGGACCACTTTGGCCCGGTTTGGGTGAAGACATCTCCTGGTAAGGTGATCTTCAAGGGGTTAGTGTTAGGTTTTTTAAGGGGGGATTGGGTGGGTTTTAGAGTAGGGTTGGTTGTGTGGGTGGTGGGTTTTAATGTTGGGGGGGTGATTTGTACTTTTTTTTTTACAGGTAAAAGAGCTGATTACTTTGGGGCAATGCCCCGCAAAAAGGCCCTTTTAAGGGCTATTTTTAATTTAGTGTAGGGTAGGGCTTTTTTTTTTTTTTTTTTTTTAGGGGGATTAGATTAGGTGTAATTAGTTTGAAATTCTTGTAATTTGTTTATTATTTTCTGTAATTTAGTGGGGTTTTTTGTACTTTAGATAATTTAATTTAATTTATGGAATTAATTTAATTATAGTGTAGTGTTAAGTGTAATTGTAACTTAGTTTAGGTTTTATTTTACAGGTACTTTTGTATTTATTTTAGCTAGGTGGTTATTAAATAGTTAATAACTATTTAATAACTATTCTACCTAGTTAAAATAAATACAAACTTGCCTGTAAAATAAAAATAAACCCTAAGCTAGCTACAATGTAATTATTAGTTATATTGTATCTAGCTTAGGGATTATTTTATAGATAAGTATTTAGTTTTAAATAGGAATAATGTAGTTAATGATAGTTATTTTATTTAGATTTATTTAAATTATATTTAAGTTAGTGGGGGTTAGGGTTAGTGTTAGACTTAGATTTAGGGGTTAATAATTTTAATATAGTGGCGGCGACGTTGGGGGCGGCAGATTAGGGGTTAATAAATGTAGGTAGGTGTTGGCGATGTTAGAGACGGCAGATTACGGGTTAATAATATTTAACTAGTGTTAGCATGGCGGGAGGGCGGCGGTGTACGGGTTAATATATTTATTATAGTGGCGGCGATGTCCGGTTTGGCAGATTAGGGGTTAAAATTTTTATTTTAGTGTTTGCGATGTGGGGGGGGGGCGGCGCCTCGGTTTAGGGGTTAATAGGTAGTTTATGGGTGTTAGTGTAATTTTTAGCACTTTAGTTAAGAGTTTTATGATACGGCGTTGTAGTGTAAAACTTTTAACTACTGACTTTTAAATGCGGTAACAGTCTTGACAGGAGAGGGTCTACCGCTCACTTTTGGTCAGTCTCATAATACTGGCGCTATGCAAGTCCCATTGAAAATATAGGATATGCAATTGACGCAAGTGGATTTGCGGTATTTCCGAGTCTGGCCAAAAAAGTGAGCGATACACCTGTACCTGCAAGACTCGTAATACCAGCGGGCATTAAAAAGTAGCGCTGGGACCAGCCAACGCTGCTTTTTAACGCTAACACAAGACTCGTAATCTAGCCGTATGGCATTGTACACAATCTTATTCTTGGTTTTGGTAGATAATGATACATGTAAGCTGGTATTGTCAGTGTGTTTTTCCAGTGATCACAATCTTAAAATGCTTTTGCCATAAATACCTGTGAAGCTTGAATTTATAACCTTCCAAAGAGGTTAAACACAATCTTTTAAAGAATCTAATGATTATCAACAGTAAAAAGTACCATTAAAGTTGATGGGGATTTTAGAAGCTAAATTAAGTTTTTCTAAAGTATTGTAATTGACCCCAATATTGTTATTTTTGTAGATTAAGGGACAGTAAAGTCAAAATTAAATTTAAATGAACTAAAGAGAACATAAACATTTAAGCAGGTTTCGATTTATTTCCATGATCAAGTTTGGTTAGTTTTCTTGGTATCCTTTTATCAAAAAATAATTTTAGGTGAGCTCAGGAGTGTGCATGTTTCTCTAGCTATCTAGCAGTAGTGTTTGGAATATTGTTTATAGCAATGTTACACATAGATACAAACACTGCTGTCATAATTAGCTAAAGACACATGCATACTCCTGAGCTCCTATTAACCCTCCTAGCCTTATTCTTCACAAAGGATATCAAGAGAACAACTCACATTTGACAAGTAAATTGGAAAGTTGTTTAAAACCCCATGCTCTATCTGAATCTTGAAAGTTTAATTCTGACTTTACTGTCCCTTCACTGTTTTTTGGTTAACATTGATTTTAACATGGTAATGCTTGAAATTACTTTCCATAAGCAGTGTTGCAAGAGTTCAACCAAGATTTGTAATTTTATGAAAGCAAAATTTAATGATTTAAGGAAATCATTAAATAGCATTCATTGGGGCAAATAACAGTAAAGTAAAAACACAGAGGATAAGTGGATAATATTTAAAATTTTGTTGAATAAATATGCACATCAACACATACCATATGGTTATAAAAGTTCTAAGTGAATTAGAAAAAAATGTAGGGCATCTAAATCATTCAAAGAAAATAGTACAGACTCAACATTCCAAATATATAAAGAATGTAACAAAGCATACAAAAAAAGCAATAAAATTAGTCAAAATTGAAAAAGATTTATTGCAAAAGATTCTAAGTCAAACCTAAGTCAAATTGAAAAAGAAAGATTGATTGCAAGGGATTCTAAGTCAAATCTAAAAGGTTTTTAAGTATATAAATGGCAAACAATCTAAGTAATATATGGGTACATTAAAATGTGAAAAGAATAGCATGATTGGCAATCACAGGCAGACGTTTTGCAAGGGATTTACTAAAATTTATAGAATGGATGAGTAAATAGTAAAATTAGATTTAATAATGGAAAATTTAAGGTTCTACATTTTGGAAGTAAAAATAAGCAGGCAACATATTATTTAAATGAGACTAGACTTAGCAAAGGAGAGGAGGAAAGGAATTTAGGAGTACTTATAGATACCAAGATAAAAATGGGTGCACAATGCAGGGCTGGGGCTTCTAATGTTAATAAGATATTAGCATGTTTTAAAAGAGGCATTGATGCAGGGGAGGAAAGCATTATTCTGTCACTATATAAATCCCTGGTAAGACCTCACCTTGAGTATGTTTTTTGTAATGAATGTCAATACTTAAAATACATTTAAAAATGGTTTTGATACATTTTTGTATAGAAACAGAGATTAGGGATTTCAATGATTGTGTTAAATGGTTTTTAATGTACTGTTTGTGTCTTACTTCCTAATGTCATCACTCTAGCTCCCCCTTTACTTTCAATGGATATCACAACCATGCTAAATAGCACTGATATTAAAAGTTGAATGCTATGGGTTGCGCTTGAGCGAAAGCCAAAATAGCACTAGAAGAATTAGAGTGACTTAAGACCTGAAGTAAAGTGTAAGGGTTACAAGAAAAACTTCACGAAACACATTAAAAATGTATTACAATAAAGTATTACATATACAGTTGTGATTTTATCTTAGCTGTGAGCTAGCTGGTGAGTGCTGGGTGTTTCTATGTGTTGTATTACTTTTTATTTGTAATCTCCCTTGTTTCTTGCACCCATTCCGGACTGGGGTTAACTGCCTGTGGCTCTGGTGACATCACAGCCTTTTTGGAGTGCTATTTAGCACCCAGGGCTGGATGTTACTGAGTCACAGGATGTGTACCTGATCCGGTCTTGGAGTGCAGTTCCCTTCCATGTTTTGTTTCTATGGGTGATTACAGCCACCTGTGCACCCCTTCTTTGTTCTCAGTTTGTTTGGCTTTGTGAGCTCGCATGATGGTGTGGCTGTGTTAGGGACTCAGGCAATGGAAAGGACCTTGACGTGGTGCCTGAGCTTTCCCATTTGGCCAGATGCGGTGACTAACCTTTCCAGTTGTGATTTTATCTTAGCTGTGAGCTAGCTGGTGAGTGCTGGGTGTTTCTATGTGTTGTATTACTTTTTATTTGTAATCTCCCTTGTTTCTTGCACCCATTCCAGACAGGGGTTAACTGCCTGTGGCTCTGGTGACATCACAGCTTTTTTGGAATGCTATTTAGCACCCAGGGCTGGATGTTACTGAGTCACAGGATGTGTACCTGATCCGGTCTTGGAGTGCAGTTCCCTACCATGTTTTGTATTTTCTATGGGTGATTAGAGCCACCTGTGCACCCCTTCTTTGTTCTCAGTTTGTTTGGCTTTGTGAGCTCGCATGATGGTGTGGCTGTGTTAGGGACTCAGGCAATGGAAAGGACCTTGACGTGGTGCCTGAGCTTTCCCATTTGGCCAGATGCGGTGACTAACCTTTCCAGTTGTGATTTTATCTTAGCTGTGAGCTAGCTGGTGAGTGCTGGGTGTTTCTATGTGTTGTATTACTTTTTATTTGTAATCTTCCTTGTTTCTTGCACCCATTCCGGACTGGGGTTAACTGCCTGTGGCTCTGGTGACATCACAGCTTTTTGTGAGTGCTATTTAGCACCCAGGGCTGGATGTTACTGAGTCACAGGATGTGTACCTGATCCGGTCTTGGAGTGCAGTTCCCTTCCATGTTTTGTATTTTCTATGGGTGATTACAGCCACCTGAGCACCCCTTCTTTGTTCTCTGTTTGTTTGGCTTTGTGAACTCGCATGATGGTGTGGCTGTGTTAGGGACTCAGGCAATGGAAAGGACCTTGACGTGGTGCCTGAGCTTTCCCATTTGGCCAGATGCGGTGACTAACCTTTCCAGTTGTGATTTTATCTTAGCTGTGAGCTAGCTGGTGAGTTCTGGGTGTTTCTATGTGTTGTATTACTTTTTATTTGTAATCTCCCTTGTTTCTTGCACCCATTCCGGACTGGGGTTAACTGCCTGTGGCTCTGGTGATATCACAGCTTTTTTGGAATGCTATTTAGCACCCAGGGCTGGATGTTACTGAGTCACAGGATGTGTACCTGATCTGGTCTTGGAGTGCAGTTCCCTTCCATGTTTTGTATTTTCTATGGGTGATTACAGCCACCTGTGCACCCCTTCTTTGTTCTCAGTTTGTTTGGCTTTGTGAGCTCGCATGATGGTGTGGCTGTGTTAGGGACTCAGGCAATGGAAAGGACCTTGACGTGGTGCCTGAGCTTTCCCATTTGGCCAGATGGGTTGACTAACCTTTCCAGTAGTGATTTTATCTTAGCTGTGAGCTAGCTGGTGAGTGCTGGGTGTTTCTATGTGTTGTATTACTTTTTATTTGTAATCTCCCTTGTTTCTTGCACCCATTCCGGACTGGGGTTAACTGCCTGTGGCTCTGGTGACATCACAGCTTTTTTGGAGTGCTATTTAGCACCCAGGGCTGGATGTTACTGAGTCACAAGATGTGTACCTGATCCGGTCTTGGAGTGCAGTTCCCTTCCATGTTTTGTATTTTCTATGGGTGATTACAGCCACCTGTGCACCCCTTCTTTGTTCTCTGTTTGTTTGGCTTTGTGAGCTCGCATGATGGTGTGGCTGTGTTAGGGACTCAGGCAATGGAAAGGACCTTGACGTGGTGCCTGAGCTTTCCCATTTGTCCAGATGCGGTGACTAACCTTTCCAGTTGTGATTTTATCTTAGCTGTGAGCTAGCTGGTGAGTGCTGGGTGTTTCTATGTGTTGTATTACTTTTTATTTGTAATCTCCCTTGTTTCTTGCACCCATTCCGGACTGGGGTTAACTGCCTGTGGCTCTGGTGACATCACAGCTTTTTTGGAGTGCTATTTAGCACCCAGGGCTGGATGTTACTAAGTCACAGGATGTGTACCTGATCCGGTCTTGGAGTGCAGTTCCCTTCCATGTTTTGTATTTTCTATGGGTGATTACAGCCACCTGTGCACCCCTTCTTTGTTCTCTGTTTGTTTGGCTTTGTGAGCTCGCATGATGGTGTGGCTGTGTTAGGGACTCAGGCAATGGAAAGGACCTTGACGTGGTGCCTGAGCTTTCCCATTTGGCCAGATGCGGTGACTAACCTTTCCAGTTGTGATTTTATCTTAGCTGTGAGCTAGCTGGTGAGTGCTGGGTGTTTCTATGTGTTGTATTACTTTTTATTTGTAATCTTCCTTGTTTCTTGCACCCATTCCGGACTGGGGTTAACTGCCTGTGGCTCTGGTGACATCACAGCTTTTTTGGAGTGCTATTTAGCACCCAGGGCTGGATGTTACTGAGTCACAGGATGTGTACCTGATCCGGTCTTGGAGTGCAGTTCCCTTCCATGTTTTGTATTTTCTATGGGTGATTACAGCCACCTGAGCACCCCTTCTTTGTTCTCTGTTTGTTTGGCTTTGTGAACTCGCATGATGGTGTGGCTGTGTTAGGGACTCAGGCAATGGAAAGGACCTTGACGTGGTGCCTGAGCTTTCCCATTTGGCCAGATGCGGTGACTAACCTTTCCAGTTGTGATTTTATCTTAGCTGTGAGCTAGCTGGTGAGTTCTGGGTGTTTCTATGTGTTGTATTACTTTTTATTTGTAATCTCCCTTGTTTCTTGCACCCATTCCGGACTGGGGTTAACTGCCTGTGGCTCTGGTGATATCACAGCTTTTTTGGAATGCTATTTAGCACCCAGGGCTGGATGTTACTGAGTCACAGGATGTGTACCTGATCTGGTCTTGGAGTGCAGTTCCCTTCCATGTTTTGTATTTTCTATGGGTGATTACAGCCACCTGTGCACCCCTTCTTTGTTCTCAGTTTGTTTGGCTTTGTGAGCTCGCATGATGGTGTGGCTGTGTTAGGGACTCAGGCAATGGAAAGGACCTTGACGTGGTGCCTGAGCTTTCCCATTTGGCCAGATGGGTTGACTAACCTTTCCAGTAGTGATTTTATCTTAGCTGTGAGCTAGCTGGTGAGTGCTGGGTGTTTCTATGTGTTGTATTACTTTTTATTTGTAATCTCCCTTGTTTCTTGCACCCATTCCGGACTGGGGTTAACTGCCTGTGGCTCTGGTGACATCACAGCTTTTTTGGAGTGCTATTTAGCACCCAGGGCTGGATGTTACTGAGTCACAAGATGTGTACCTGATCCGGTCTTGGAGTGCAGTTCCCTTCCATGTTTTGTATTTTCTATGGGTGATTACAGCCACCTGTGCACCCCTTCTTTGTTCTCTGTTTGTTTGGCTTTGTGAGCTCGCATGATGGTGTGGCTGTGTTAGGGACTCAGGCAATGGAAAGGACCTTGACGTGGTGCCTGAGCTTTCCCATTTGGCCAGATGCGGTGACTAACCTTTCCAGTTGTGATTTTATCTTAGCTGTGAGCTAGCTGGTGAGTGCTGGGTGTTTCTATGTGTTGTATTACTTTTTATTTGTAATCTCCCTTGTTTCTTGCACCCATTCCGGACTGGGGTTAACTGCCTGTGGCTCTGGTGACATCAAAGCTTTTTTGGAATGCTATTTAGCACCCAGGGCTGGATGTTACTGAGTCACAGGATGTGTACCTGATCTGGTCTTGGAGTGCAATTCCCTTCCATGTTTTGTATTTTCTATGGGTGATTACAGCCACCTGTGTACCCCTTCTTTGTTCTCAGTTTGTTTGGCTTTGTGAGCTCGCATGATGGTGTGGCTGTGTTAGGGACTCAGGCAATGGAAAGGACCTTGATGTGGTGCGTGAGCTTTCCCATTTGGCCAGATGTGGTGACTAACCTTTCCAGTTGTGATTTTATCTTAGCTGTGAGCTAGCTGGTGAGTGCTGGGTGTTTCTATGTGTTGTATTACTTTTTATTTGTAATCTCCCTTGTTTCTTGCACCCATTCCGGACTGGGGTTAACTGCCTGTGGCTCTGGTGACATCACAGCTTTTTTGGAGTGCTATTTAGCACCCAGGGCTGGATGTTACTGAGTCACAGGATGTGTACCTGATCCGGTCTTGGAGTGCAGTTCCCTTCCATGTTTTTTATTTTCTATGGGTGATTACAGCCACCTGTGCACCCCTTCTTTGTTCTCTGTTTGTTTGGCTTTGTGAGCTCGCATGATGGTGTGGCTGTGTTAGGGACTCAGGCAATGGAAAGGACCTTGACGTGGTGCCTGAGCTTTCCCATTTGGCCAGATGCGGTGACTTACCTTTCCAGTTGTGATTTTATCTTAGCTGTGAGCTAGCTGGTGAGTGCTGGGTGTTTCTATGTGTTGTATTACTTTTTATTTGTAATCTCCCTTGTTTCTTGCACCCATTCCAGACTGGGGTTAACTGCCTGTGGCTCTGGTGACATCACAGCTTTTTTGGAGTGCTATTTAGCACCCAGGGCTGGATGTTACTGCGTCACAGGATGTGTACCTGATCCGGTCTTGGAGTGCAGTTCCCCTCCATGTTTTGTATTTTCTATGGGTGATTACAGCCACCTGTGCACCCCTTCTTTGTTCTCTGTTTGTTTGGCTTTGTGAGCTCGCATGATGGTGTGGCTGTGTTAGGGACTCAGGCAATGGAAAGGACCTTGACGTGGTGCCTGAGCTTTCCCATTTGGCCAGATGCGGTGACTAACCTTTCCAGTTGTGATTTTATCTTAGCTGTGAGCTAGCTGGTGAGTGCTGGGTGTTTCTATGTGTTGTATTACTTTTTATTTGTAATCTCCCTTGTTTCTTGCACCCATTCCGGACTGGGGTTAACTGCCTGTGGCTCTGGTGACATCACAGCTTTTTTGGAATGCTATTTAGCACCCAGGGCTGGATGTTACTGAGTCACAGGATGTGTACCTGATCTGGTCTTGGAGTGCAGTTCCCTTCCATGTTTTGTATTTTCTATGGGTGATTACAGCCACCTGTGCACCCCTTCTTTGTTCTCAGTTTGTTTGGCTTTGTGAGCTCGCATGATGGTGTGGCTGTGTTAGGGACTCAGGCAATGGAAAGGACCTTGACGTGGTGCCTGAGCTTTCCCATTTGTCCAGATGCGGTGACTAACCTTTCCAGTTGTGATTTTATCTTAGCTGTGAGCTAGCTGGTGAGTGCTGGGTGTTTCTATGTGTTGTATTACTTTTTATTTGTAATCTCCCTTGTTTCTTGCACCCATTCCGGACTGGGGTTAACTGCCTGTGGCTCTGGTGACATCACAGCTTTTTTGGAGTGCTATTTAGCACCCAGGGCTGGATGTTACTAAGTCACAGGATGTGTACCTGATCCGGTCTTGGAGTGCAGTTCCCTTCCATGTTTTGTATTTTCTATGGGTGATTACAGCCACCTGTGCACCCCTTCTTTGTTCTCTGTTTGTTTGGCTTTGTGAGCTCGCATGATGGTGTGGCTGTGTTAGGGACTCAGGCAATGGAAAGGACCTTGACGTGGTGCCTGAGCTTTCCCATTTGGCCAGATGCGGTGACTAACCTTTCCAGTTGTGATTTTATCTTAGCTGTGAGCTAGCTGGTGAGTGCTGGGTGTTTCTATGTGTTGTATTACTTTTTATTTGTAATCTCCCTTGTTTCTTGCACCCATTCCGGACTGGGGTTAACTGCCTGTGGCTCTGGTGACATCACAGCTTTTTTGGAGTGCTATTTAGCACCCAGGGCTGGATGTTACTGAGTCACAGGATGTGTACCTGATCTGGTCTTGGAGTGCAGTTCCCTTCCATGTTTTGTATTTTCTATGGGTGATTACAGCCACCTGTGCACCCCTTCTTTGTTCTCAGTTTGTTTGGCTTTGTGAGCTCGCATGATGGTGTGGCTGTGTTAGGGACTCAGGCAATGGAAAGGACCTTGATGTGGTGCCTGAGCTTTCCCATTTGGCCAGATGCGGTGACTAACCTTTCCAGTTGTGATTTTATCTTAGCTGTGAGCTAGCTGGTGAGTGCTGGGTGTTTCTATGTGTTGTATTACTTTTTATTTGTAATCTCCCTTGTTTCTTGCACCCATTCCGGACTGGGGTTAACTGCCTGTGGCTCTGGTGACATCACAGCTTTTTTGGAGTGCTATTTAGCACCCAGGGCTGGATGTTACTGAGTCACAGGATGTGTACCTGATCCGGTCTTGGAGTGCAGTTCCCTTCCATGTTTTGTATTTTCTATGGGTGATTACAGCCACCTGTGCACCCCTTCTTTGTTCTCTGTTTGTTTGGCTTTGTGAGCTCGCATGATGGTGTGGCTGTGTTAGGGACTCAGGCAATGGAAAGGACCTTGACGTGGTGCCTGAGCTTTCCCATTTGGCCAGATACGGTGACTTACCTTTCCAGTTGTGATTTTATCTTAGCTGTGAGCTAGCTGGTGAGTGCTGGGTGTTTCTATGTGTTGTATTACTTTTTATTTGTAATCTCCCTTGTTTCTCGCACCCATTCCAGACTGGGGTTAACTGCCTGTGGCTCTGGTGACATCACAGCTTTTTTGGAGTGCTATTTAGCACCCAGGGCTGGATGTTACTGAGTCACAAGATGTGTACCTGATCCGGTCTTGGAGTGCAGTTCCCTTCCATGTTTTGTATTTTCTATGGGTGATTACAGCCACCTGTGCACCCCTTCTTTGTTCTCTGTTTGTTTGGCTTTGTGAGCTCGCATGATGGTGTGGCTGTGTTAGGGACTCAGGCAATGGAAAGGACCTTGACGTGGTGCCTGAGCTTTCCCATTTGGCCAGATGCGGTGACTAACCTTTCCAGTTGTGATTTTATCTTAGCTGTGAGCTAGCTGGTGAGTGCTGGGTGTTTCTATGTGTTGTATTACTTTTTATTTGTAATCTCCCTTGTTTCTTGCACCCATTCCGGACTGGGGTTAACTGCCTGTGGCTCTGGTGACATCACAGCTTTTTTGGAATGCTATTTAGCACCCAGGGCTGGATGTTACTGAGTCACAGGATGTGTACCTGATCTGGTCTTGGAGTGCAGTTCCCTTCCATGTTTTGTATTTTCTATGGGTGATTACAGCCACCTGTGCACCCCTTCTTTGTTCTCAGTTTGTTTGGCTTTGTGAGCTCGCATGATGGTGTGGCTGTGTTAGGGACTCAGGCAATGGAAAGGACCTTGACGTGGTGCCTGAGCTTTCCCATTTGGCCAGATGCGGTGACTAACCTTTCCAGTTGTGATTTTATCTTAGCTGTGAGCTAGCTGGTGAGTGCTGGGTGTTTCTATGTGTTGTATTACTTTTTATTTGTAATCTTCCTTGTTTCTTGCACCCATTCCGGACTGGGGTTAACTGCCTGTGGCTCTGGTGACATCACAGCTTTTTTGGAGTGCTATTTAGCACCCAGGGCTGGATGTTACTGAGTCACAGGATGTGTACCTGATCCGGTCTTGGAGTGCAGTTCCCTTCCATGTTTTTATATATATATATATATATATATATATATATATATATATATATATATATATATACGTTTTCATAGAAAATATAACTTAAATATTGAAAAAAGAGTTTAAAAAAAAAAAAAAATATATATATATATATATATATATATATAAGGAAAAATTATCAGTTTCTTTATTCTATAATTTACTGACAACATTTCTCCCAAAATTCCAAATTAAAATATTGTAATTTAGAGCATTTATTATATTATATACTGTATATACCTCTACTTTGGTCATCACTGTCCTCTTGCAGCAGCTGGACGGCAAAAACAATGCTAGTAGTACCTGAAAAGTATTTGGAATAAAAAATAGCTATTGGCCATGCCAAAAGAGTTGAAAAGAAAATATCTGAGTAAGGAAAAGAAGGGTTCAGTTTTAGCTTTACTAGCAGAGGTATGCAGTAAGAGTCAGGTTGTTTCCATCCTTAAAATTTAAAAAACGGCAGTTCATAAGAAAAACAAAAAGCAGCAGAGATTGGGGACAACAAAGCTAGAGACAGGCAGAGGGCAAAAAATATCTCTCCACTACGCAGGATGACCACCGACTCATTCGAATGTCACTCATTAATCAAGGATGATCAAGTGAACAACCAAAAGAATGGCAAATAGCAGCTGTGATAAAGTACACGGCACGGATGGTTCAAAACAGGTTTTTAGGGGTAAGGCTAAAGTTGTGCAAAGCTAGAAAAAAGATCTTCTTTATTAAGAAGCATAGAAGAGCCAGGCTGAGGTTTTCAAAGCACTGAAAGGATTGGACCATAGAGGACTGGAGCAATATCATCTTCCCTGATAAGTCCAATTTTCAGCTTTTCCTAACACCTGGTCGTCTAATAGTTAGACGGAGGCCTGGAGAGGCATACAAGCCAAAGTGTCTTGCACCCCTATTAAATTTGGTGGAGAACCAGTGATGATCTGGGGGTGCTTCAGCTAGGCCGAATCTGTCAGATTTATCTTTGTGAAGGAAGCATGAATCAAGTCAATTTTAAGGTTTCCTGGAAGAAAACTTGCTTCCTTCTGTTTGAAAATGCACCCCAAATCTGAGGATTGGTCTTTCCAACAGGGCAATGCTCCATTATACACAGCCAGGTCAATCAAGGTGTCAATGAAGGACCATCAGTTCAAGGCCCTGTCATGGCCAGTCCAATCTCCAGACCAGAACCCCATTGAAAACCTCTGGAATGTGATCAAGAGGAAGATGGAGGGTCACAAGTCATCAAACAAAGCTGAGCTGCTTGAATTTTTGCACCAGGAGTGGCATAAAGTAACCCAACAGCAATGTGAAAGACTGGTGAAGAGCATGCCAAGACGCATGAAAGCTGTTATTATAAATCAGGGTTATTCCACCAAATATTAATTTCTGAACTCTTGCTAACTTAAGACATTAGTATTGTGTTGTTTAAAAATTAATATGAGGGGGCGGAGCTGACTAACAAGGAGAGTGGACGTGTCTGTATGGAGCTCCTATGTAATAACGAACTAAAGATGAGCAAATATATAGCTATCTAATGATTTCAACCTCTCAACACTTTGGTAGTTAAGGGTAATACGATCTACCTGCTTTTCCCTAAAAAAAACCCTCCAACTTGCAGACTCTGACTCTACTTTAATAGCGGCACTGTTTGAGGCCTGCTTTATCTGGCGAGGCAGTTTGGGCATAATTGTATCTTATTCTGCAGAGTCCCTATCTTGCTCCCTGCAGAATGGATCTAATGGCTGCACTTCACAAGTTTGAGGATTGTTTTTGCAGTGCCCTGGATACCCATTACTCCGAAATAAACCTTTTACTCTTACAGCTTTGCGAACAGTTCCCTAACTCACATGCTGTGCAAGATGGCGGGGACAAATCGGGAGCCGCTAGCACTGCTGACATGCAAGATCTCAAGGGTCCCGAAATCTCGATCTCTCAGAAAGCGGCTGCTGTATCTCCTGGGGTCTCCAGGCAGCATTATAGCCAGTGCAGCGATGACCCGACAGACACCTTAAGAGTGATGGGGCCTGGATCGGCTGCACCGGAGTCTAGGTCTGCAAAAGACTTGGATCTATTCACCTACCTAACGGATTTCATGAAAGCTGCATCGCACAAGCTGATCTCTGGAGCCGCCTTTGACCTTTCACCTTCTAGAGGTACAGACACCCACGATCTCCCAACCTCTCCTAGCGGAGGCACCATATGGAGCCTCTCATTGGAGGCATACGATCTCTCCTTCCCAAGACGGCTCTTAAGAAAATGCGAGGCAACAATCACAGGTATTGGCTAGAGGCAGACTATTAAAGAAGCCCATAACAGCTTGGGTCGTTCTATGGGGTACATGAAATAAAAACTTTCTGTTTATGCTGCATTTTACCTTCTGGAGCTATACTCATAGAGCACAGCATTTGCTTATACCCTCCAACTGCACTTATAACTCATGCTCCTGTCACTGGAAGATATATATGATGGCTGAAATGCTGGATACGCTACACTTCCCAGTCAGCTTGAGACTTCTATTCAGGCAGGAAAACATACAAGCTCATCACCATCGGTCTATGTAACCCTCAAAGATGACTGTCCTACTTATTACTGTTAACCCATTTTCTGTTTAAACTTTCAGCTTCTTTTGGTTTTTATTAGAAGGTTATGTTTACTACAATACTCTAGGACTCACTCTTTTCTATATTTGTCACTCCCAGTAAGCCCTTATCACAGATTCTTCCTATGTCCTATTCATTTACTTTTGGCATAAAGGGGACCTGACCTAGCTATAGTGAAGTGTTTTATCATGGGGAACCTCGGGTAGTATCATATGGCATTCTCCTCTAGGCAAACTATTGCATTTATATAAGACTATAAGGGCCACAGAGTAATTTCCCTATCATTCATTTGCATAGACATACACTACTCAGGGCTTATTCCTGTTGCTTTAAGACACCTATATGTTTATGTGTACTAGACAGTAGTGCCATCGCCTACTAGATCAGATCTCATACTTCCCTAAAATGTAGCTGCTATACATATATGCTCACTTTTCAATACCTACGCTATAGCTCACGTTCCTCACTGCATAGATCCCCACACTATATAGCGTCATCAGGTATGCTTCTGTTCACTCTTTGGTTCCTAAGTTGCTGCGAGATGTTTGGGCCCTGCTGCTTTTATTCAAGTTACTGGGTTAAGTGGAAGGTATAGCTATGTTTAGTCACTTGCTGTTAATGATCCTAATATATATCATATTTACTAAATGGCAATGAGTGCAAGAGGCATATGTAATTATCAATACTTTGAGTTCATATGGTTGTCTTATGCCTATTGTACTGAGCTTTGTTATCTATGTTTGTCTTATGTTTGGTATCTGTGTTCTAGGTATTTTAAGTGATATCTTCATCTCCCCCTATATAGGGGAACTCTCTCTACTAAATCCACTCATGTTCCCAGTTAATATTAGCATACCCCCTATGTAGACTTTATTGGTAGCACAAATTTTGTGCCCATGCTGAGCTCCTCTCTTCCCTTTCCCGCCGGTACATGTTGCCTGCGGGTCATATCCCTATTCCTTTTTCCCACATCGCTTATAGCTAGCATTTCCCCAGGAGAGGAGCTCACCCAGAAGTCCCCTATTCACCATACTTCTTAATATCCTCCCTCTTGCATAACTTTATTATGGCCAAAACCAGCATGCTCCCCTAAATTTCTGTCCCATAGTTTACAAATCTTGTTGTGTTGACAGTGCTAAACCATTCCAAGCCCTGATAACACTTCTTTACTAGCTATTAGTCCATCACCCTTATAGGTGCAACCATATTACTAGAGGGGAAACGTAATGGCAGAGACTATTTATATGCCAGCTCTACCGGTATCCGTATATGGTGTCCCATTACTTCAATCACAGCACAACTTCTCCTAAGGGGTACATAGAATGGTCTACTCTCCTCCCCTCTCCCAGCTTCCAACGATATATGTACTCTAGCCCCGAAGACACACACAGCACATAGTATGCCCCTTAAAGTCACTATTTTATCCACTGCACAGTTCATATATGGTATACATAGTCTTATAAAATAACCCATACTGCAATCTTTCCAGACTGAGCTCCGCCCCCCTGCTTTTCCTTCCCCCTTCCCTCCCCCCTCCCAATATTCGAGTGGCTCTTGTCCACTGTAATCCCTCTTCCTTCCGGTGTTCTAAGGCCTACTTGTGGTCACGAGAAAAGCTAATTCCCCACATCATCATAGAAATATTCATCCTATTCATCCTAGAGATGTGGAGATCAGAATACAGTTATTAAAATATAAAATGAAGTTTCCTTTCAGTTCGCCCAATCGTATATCTGACACCTCCCTAGACACAACTTAGGTCTATACATGTTAGAGCTAGCCTTATTGTATTATTTTGGTTATGTATATTTCTCTGAGCCTTTAAACTGTGCGACTTAACTTGATATATAGGTCATCTACCCCCTTACTAGCCTAACAGACATAATAGGTGTCACAACCTTGGTGTTGTATTCTTCAATTACTGCTATGACTGGGCGACCTTTTGAAACTTCAATAAAAAAATTTTTGCAAAAAAAATAAAAAATTAATATGAATTTGTCTTCTTTGCATTATTCGAGGTCCTGAAAACACTACATCTTTTTTGTTAATTTGATGGGTTGTAATTTTCTGCAAATAAAACTTTAAATGACAATATTTTTATTTGCAATTTGGGAAAAATGTCAGTAGTTTATACAGTAGAATATTTTTTTTTTAATTTTACTCAAAAACATACGTATAAATAGTAAAACTGATCATTTTTGCAGTGGTCTCTTCATTTTTTTATATTATGTCTATATATGTGTATATTTGTGTATTTATGTGTTTTATTTGTAAATATGTATGTGCTCACATACATACATATAAACACATATATGCAAATAAATACACATTTATAGGCAACTGTATATACAGGTATATACCAGAGGTAGGACCAAGGCATTGTTTTGCAATTCACAAGTAAATCTTGAATCTTTGCATTCAAGTTTCAACGCAAGCCCCAAGTCAAGACAGGCAAATTAAAAGCAAGTCCCTAGTCAAGACAGGCAAGTCCAAGTCAAGTCACAAGTCCACATCCTTAAAGGGACACTGAACTCAAATTCTTTCTTTTTTTATTCAGATAGAGCATTCAATTTTAACCAACTTTGTATTTTACTCCTTTTATCAATTTTTCTTCGTACTCTTGCTATCTATATTTAAAAAAGAAGGCATCAAAGCTTTTTTTTTGTTTCAGACCTCTGGGCAGCACTTTTTTATTGGTGGATGAATTTATCCACCAAT
The DNA here is from genome assembly GCF_027579735.1 of Bombina bombina. NCBI lineage: Eukaryota > Metazoa > Chordata > Amphibia > Anura > Bombinatoridae > Bombina > Bombina bombina. Next base: position 919,627,960 of record NC_069500.1, read on the forward strand.
AAGCAAGAACAACTCAGGTTATGCACCAAAAATGGGCCGGCATCTAAACTTACATTCTTGCATTTTAAATAAAGATACCAAGAGAATTATGCAAATTTGATAATAGGAGTAAATTAGAAAGTTGCTTAAAATTGCTTTCTCTATCTGAATCATGAAAGAAAAAAATTGGGTTCAGTGTCCCTTTAAGCTTCAAGTGCCAGAGTAATCTTATAGTACATTTTTATTTGAAAGGCTTTTAACCCCCTGCACAAAATGGACTTCGGTACTACATGGCACAGCCCGTTGCCCAGTGGGAGATGCAATCGGTAGGCAGAAGGCATCTGCCTTTATATGGTAAGGAAGTACTTATTGTGCTCCTTTAACATATGAAGGCAGATCAATACAGGCAATGCCAATGCCTGTATCGAATACTGCGGTGGGTGGAGAGCTGGGATTGGAAAGCATGGGAGGTGATCGAGGAAGGTGGGTGGTGATCGTGGGTGGTGGGAAGAATGGACTGGGATTCCCTAAGCTACAAAAAAATGTGAGGCTGGGGAGAGGGAGGAATTGAGCCCTTCACTGTGGCAAATAATGCTGGAGGGGGACCCTACATTACAGAAAAAAGAGATCTTGGAGGGGGAAGGGGAAGAGGGGCCACTAAACTTCAGAAAAAAAAAAACATATCAAATATGAAACAAAGAAAGTGTTATTTGTTACTGGCAAACTAGCTGCCAGTAAGAAATATGATGGCAGGCAGCAGGAGGGGGATCATAAGAGAGCTGTTGGGGGGGGGGATCAGAGAGGTGGGAGTGTGCAAAGAGACTCTACAGAAATACATAACTAAATAAATAGATATTTATAAAAATAAAAAAGCCCTAAACTGCATACTGGCAGACTGGCTGCCAGTACCTAAGATCACAGTGACCAGTAGGGGGGTGGGGGGTGGGGATGGATGGAAGAGAGCTGTTTGGGAGGGATCATAGGGTAGGGAGTGTCAGGTAGGGGGCTAATCTTCACTACCACAAAAATTAACCTTACAAGCTAACAGAAAACCCCTTCACTGCCAGTAATTTCAAGTGTAGTGCACAGCTGCAATTAGTGTTCTTCTAATTACCAAAAAATAATTGCAAAGCCATGTAAGTCTGTTGGTTCTGAGCAAATGGGATACCAGAGAAGCTTTTACAACAATTTGTATTATGGCTGCAGTAGTTGTGTGCAACTAATTTCAGTGAGAAACCCAAAGTTTGCAAAAAAGTTAACAATTTTTATTATATGATTGTATTTGGCCGCCAAATAGATGCATCAGATATACCAAAATGGGCCTACTTTAAAAAATATATCTCAATTCAGTTTGTCTGCCTTGGGATGTGCTTGAAAGTTTGACAAACCATTTTTATAGAAATCATTTAAAAGAAATAATTTCATAATCATTTTATAGAAATAACATAACTGCTACACACTTTGCATGTGTATGTTTGAGAGAATTTGTGCCAGTGAGTGTTGTTATATCTAAACCCTAAAACAATAATTTGGTACCTTATGGAAATAAATTAAGAAAAACATGTAAGAGCGGTTGAACAGATGCAGAAGAAATAACTGCTGACATACTTTATACGTGAGACAGGAAATATGAAACATGAATGCAGACAAAACCATGAATTAATTAAAAAAAGCACTTGAGTACAAGTCAAGTCGAAGTCATGTGACTCGAGTCTACAACCCTGAGATATACTATTTTGAATCTAGATTTTTTTTAATATATATATATATATATATATATATATATATATATATATATATATACATACATACACCAAACAAATGCACTCACAGGAATTTTGGATAACAAAAATTGTCAAAATGTATTGATGCGTCGGGGATTACATTATCCCCTGATCAGAATAAAGAATGAGTACAAATATCACACTATTATAGTGTAGAACAATAAACTGACCCTCCTCCCTTGTGGCGCCAAACTTTGTGTGTGGAACACAAGCCATGCATTCCACTAGGACTGGAAGTGACATAACGTATCAAAATAAACAAATCATTGTGTTCAAACATCAAAGTGATCAAACATTGCTAAACACATCTATGTGGATCACACACAGCACACAACACTTGTGCTCCAGCCTCATACACAAACAAATGTATTTTCGGCAATGGCAATTTCACTGTGAATTAAACATCTAAACATAGTACTTCAGGATGTTGCCATGGAAACACAAGTGATCTTACGCAAGTACAATATTAATCTCAACATTTGTAGTTATGTTGTTATTTCTTCATGGCAATTATGTTCAGTTTAGGAATATCACATTAATACTGATACATTCATATGCTCAGTATGTTATTATTCCTTATGATGTATAGTTTCAATACACCAATTCAAACACAATTGGATACATTATTATACAGAGAACATTGATTATACAAGTGACTGCATAGTAAGTGTAAGTAAATGCCAGTGTGACGAATACCAGACCCATTATGGTCTCTGTGCCCCCACAGTACAATAGTTGACAAAATAAGGGGCGTGTAACACCAACTGGTCTCACACATGCCCTCATAGCACCTAGGCAAAATACCACACAGAGCCAGCACCCCAGGTATGTATCCAGGTATGTATCAGATGTTTTACTAAAATAAGTGCTTTGAAGTCCGGTGTCGTAATAAGTCCTCCAGGGTCAATTGTCCCCAATCTGTAAATCCATTGGGCCTCACGTATAAGGAGGATTTTATTCCTATCACCCCCTTGGTCCAACTTGGGCACATGAACGATGAGGATGGATCTTATTGACAAGATAGGATGAGACTTCTCTGTACAATGGCGAGCCAATGATTGATTAGAGTACCCCTTTTCCAATGCTTGTCTGATCGCCAGTCTATGGTTTACCATACGCTCCATAAAAATACCCTTCATTTTCCCAATATAGTATTGGGCACATGGACAGATAATGAGTTAGATAACGTGTTGTGCTGTATGATATTGAAAATAGGATATTATAAATCTTGTTATTATGCGGATGGTGAAATGTTCTTATTGCAATGAAACTATTACAAGTCATGCATCCCAAACACTTGTAGAACCCCTTCACAATTGTTCTCTGTTGTACCTGATAGCATGATTTGGGGTCAGATTTGACTAACAAGAGTCTGAGATTAGTTCCCCATTTGTATCCCACCATAGGTCTGGTGTACTTGGAAAATAATAGCTTAGTATCCGTTGTATGTATAGGCCAATATTTTCTCAAGATTCAAGTTCCTGCGTTAGTGGTATTAGGTGCAAATGTAGTGACCATGATTAGTTTGTTGTCTTCCATGTTAGCAACGCTGGTTTTTACCGCCCGCTGGTATTTGGAGTCAGTCAGGAAAGGGTCTAACGCTCACTTTGCAGCCGCAACTTTTCCATACCGCAGATCCCCCTACGCCATTTGCGTATCCTATCTTTCAATGGGATCTTTCTAACGCCGGTATTTAGAGTCGTGGCTGAAGTGAGAGTTAGAAATCTAACGACAAAACTCCAGCCGCAGAAAAAAGTCAGTAGTTAAGAGCTTTCTGGGGTAATGCCGGTTTCTAAAGCTCTTAACTACTGTGCTCTAAAGTACACTAACACCCATACACTACCTATGTACCCCTAAACCGAGGCCCCCCCACATCGCCAACACTCTATTAAATTTTTTTAACCCCTAATCTGCCGCTCCGTACACCGCCGCCACTTACGTTATCCCTATGTACCCCTAATCTGCTGCCCCTAATACCGCCGACCCCTACATAATATTTATTAACCCCTAATCTGCCGCCCCCGCTATCGCTGACACCTGCATATTTTTTTTAACCCCTAATCTGCCGCTCCGTACACCGCCGCAACCTGCATTATACCTATGTACCCCTAATCTGCTGCCCCTAACACCGCTGACCCCTATATTATATTTATTAACCCCTAATCTGCCCCCCACAACGTCGCCGCCAGCTACCTACAATAATTAACCCCTAATCCCGCCGACCGGATCTCGCCGCTACTCTAATAAATGGATTAACCACTAAAGCTAATTCTAACCCTAACACTAACACCCCCCTAAGTTAAATATAATTTAAATCTAACTAAATAAATTAACTCTTATTATATAAATAATTCCTATTTAAAGCTAAATACTTACCTGTAAAATAAACCCTAATATAGCTACAATATAAATAATAATTATATTGTAGCTATTTTAGGATTAATATTTATTTTACAGGCAACTTTGTAATTATTTTAACCAGGTACAATAGCTATTAAATAGTTAATAACTATTTAATAGCTACCTAGTTAAAATAATTACAAAATTACCTGTAAAATAAATCCTAACCTAAGTTACAATTAAACCTAACACTACACTATCAATAAATAAATTAAATAAACTACCTACAATTACCTACAATTAAACCTAACACTACACTATCAATAAATTAATTAAATACAATACCTACAAATAACTACAATTAAATAAACTAACTAAAGTACAAAAAATAAAAAAGAACTAAGTTACAAAAAATAAAAAAATATTTACAAACATTAGAAAAATATTACAACAATTTTAAACTAATTACACCTACTCTAAGCCCCCTAATAAAATAACAAAGACCCCCAAAATAAAAAAATGCCCTACCCTATTCTAAATTAAAAAAGTTCAAAGCTCTTTTACCATTAAAAAAGTTCAAAGCTCTTTTACCTTACCAGCCCTGAAAAGGGCCATTTGCGGGGCATGCCCCAAATAATTCAGCTCTTTTGCCTGTAAAAAAAAACATACAATACCCCCCCCAACATTACAACCCACCACCCACATACCCCTAATCTAACACAAACCCCCCTTAAATAAACCTAACACTAAGCCCCTGAAGATCTTCCTACCTTATCTTCACCATGCCAGGTTCACCGATCCGTCCTCCGAAGTCTTGATCCAAGCCCAAGCGGGGGCTGGCGATCCATAATCCGGCTGAAGTCTTCTATCAAGCCGCGGCTGAAGAGGCTCCAAAGTCTTCATCAAAGTCTTCTTCCGATCAGCCAATAGAATGCGAGCTCAATCTGATTGGCTGATCCAATCAGCCAATCGGATTGAACTTGAATCTGATTGGCTGATTCCATCAGCCAATCAGAATTTTCCTACCTTAATTCCGATTGGCTGATAGAATCCTATCAGCCAATCGGAATTCGAGGGACGCCATCTTGGATGATGTCCCTTAAAGGAACCTTCATTCTTCAGTTGGACGTCGGAAGAAGAAGATGGATCCGCGCTGGAGGTCTTCAAGATAGAGCCGTTCGTCAACGGATGAAGATAGAAGATGCCGCTTGGATCAAGATGGTTGCCGGTCCGGATCTCCTCTTCTTCCCGGATAGGATGAAGACTTTGGAGCCTCTTCTGGACCTCTTCAGCCACGGCTTGATAGAAGACTTCAGCCGGATTATGGATCGCCAGCCCCCGCTTGGGCTTGGATCAAGACTTCGGAGGACGGATCGGTGAACCTGGCATGGTGAAGATAAGGTAGGAAGATCTTCAGGGGCTTAGTGATAGGTTTATTTAAGGGGGGTTTGGGTTAGATTAGGGGTATGTGGGTGGTGGGTTGTAATGTTGGGGGGGTATTGTATGTTTTTTTTTACAGGCAAAAGAGCTGAATTCTTTGGGGCATGCCCCGCAAATGGCCCTTTTCAGGGCTGGTAAGGTAAAAGAGCTTTGAACTTTTTTAATTTAGAATAGGGTAGGGCATTTTTTTATGTTGGGGGTCTTTGTTATTTTATTAGGGGGCTTAGAGTAGGTGTAATTAGTTTAAAATTGTTGTAATATTTTTCTAATGTTTGTAAATATTTTTTTATTTTTTGTAACTTAGTTCTTTTTTATTTTTTGTACTTTAGTTAGTTTATTTAATTGTAGTTATTTGTAGGTATTGTATTTAATTAATTTATTGATAGTGTAGTGTTAGGTTTAATTGTAGGTAATTGTAGGTAGTTTAATTTATTTATTGATAGTGTAGTGTTAGGTTTAATTGTAACTTAGGTTAGGATTTATTTTACAGGTAATTTTGTAATTATTTTAACTAGGTAGCTATTAAATAGTTATTAACTATTTAATAGCTATTGTACCTGGTTAAAATAATTACAAAGTTGCCTGTAAAATAAATATTAATCCTAAAATAGCTACAATATAATTATTATTTATATTGTAGCTATATTAGGGTTTATTTTACAGGTAAGTATTTAGCTTTAAATAGGAATTATTTATATAATAAGAGTTAATTTATTTTGTTAGATTTAAATTATATTTAACTTAGGGGGGTGTTAGTGTTAGGGTTAGACTTAGCTTTAGGGGTTAATCCATTTATTAGAGTAGCGGCGAGATCCGGTCAGCAGATTAGGGGTTAATTATTGTAGGTAGCTGGCGGCGACGTTGTGGGGGGCAGATTAGGGGTTAATAAATATAATATAGGGTTGGCGGTGTTAGGGGCAGCAGATTAGGGGTACATAGGTATAATGTAGGTTGCGGCGGTGTACGGAGCGGCAGATTAGAGGTTAATAATAATATGCAGGGGTCAGCGATAGCAGGGGTGGCAGATTAGGGGTTAATACATATAATATAGGGGTCGGCGGTGTTAGGGGCAGCAGATTAGGGGTACATAGGTATAATGTAGGTTGCGGCGGTGTACGGAGCGGCAGATTAGGGGTTAAAAAAATATGCAGGGGTCAGCGATAGCGGGGGCGGCAGATTAGGGGTTAATAAGTGTAAGGTTAGGGGTGTTTAGACTCGGGGTACATGTTAGAGTGTTAGGTGCAGACGTAGGAAGTGTTTCCCCATAGAAAACAATGGGGCTGGGTTAGGAGCTGAACGCTGCTTTTTTGCAGGTGTTAGGTTTTTTTTCAACTCAAATCGCCCCATTGTTTTCTATGGGGGAATCGTGCACGAGCACGTTTTTTAAGCTGGCCGCGTCTGCAAGCAACGCTGGTATTTAGAGTTGCAGTGGCGGTAAATATGCTCTACGCTCCCTTTTTTGGAGCCTAACGCAGCCATTCTGTGAACTCTAAATACCAGCGGTATTTAAAAGGTGCGGGGGAAAAAAAGCATGCGTAGCTAACACACCCCTTTGGCCGCAGAACTCTAAATCTAGCCATTAGTCTTATTAATCAATTCCTTTTGTGTCAACCCATGTATTTCTTCCATGACCTATTCAACCAGTTATGGTTTGCACCCCCTCTGGAGGAATTTATGTTAGACTTCATGTAACTGGGAGACCCCTATGTCCACCTGAGAATTGTTCCTAAGGGATCTTATCATCTAAGATTTTACAAAGCCCTTAATTAAGGAGGGCGGGTGACAACTTTCTGCTTTCAGTAGGGAGTTACGATCAGTGGGCTTTGTGTAGCGTGTAGTCCTTAAAGAAATATTTACAATGGAGATAGATAAATCCAAGAAATGTATACTGTTTTCTTCTACATTTAGTTTAAATCTTACAGTAGTGTTAGTATCAGTAGTGTTAGTATTGTTAGAATGTTAAACCATTGGTCAAGACTATCACGTCCACCCCTCCAAATGAGAAAGATATTGTCGATATATCTTCTGTAGAAGATTTTAGACTGGTCATTAGTACCCCATAGATATTCTTTCTCAAGGTAGGACACAAAAAGATTTGCGTAAGCAGTGGCCATATTTGACCCCATCGCTGTCCCTGATGTTTGTACAGATGTTTGGTGCCACAATAGAGGAGGGTATGTTTATTGTTGTACACTAAAAAAGTGTGATATTTGTACACATTCTTTATTCTGATGAAGGGGATAATATAATCCCAGAAAATTTTGTTATCAAAAATTCCTGTGAGTGCATTTATTTGATGTATGTATTGGTAACATATTTGCACCCACGTAGTTATTATTGCAGGATGGATTCGTTCTTTGGATTGCTGTATATATATATATATATATATATATATATATATATACACAACACACAGAGAAAACCCAGCACTCACTTACAAGCTCTCAGATAAGATTTAAAAGCAAAAATGGAAAGGTTAGTCACCGCATCTGGCCGAATGGGACAAGCTCAGGTACCACGTCAAGGTCCTTTCCAATACCTGAGACCCTAAAACAGCCACACAATGCAAGCTTTCAAATCCAAACAAACTGAAAACAAGGGAAGGGTGCACAGGAATATATAATCACCCTAGACATATACAAAACACGGAAGGGAACTGCACTCTCATACCGGACCGGGTACACATCCCATGACCCTGCAACATGCTCAGCCCTGGGTGCCACTGGCACTCACAGGAAGCTGTGCTGTCCCCAGAGCCACAAGCAGTTAACCCCAGACAGGTCTGGGTGCAAGAACCATAGGGAAAATTACAAAACAAATGAATACAACACACAGAGAAAACCCAGCACTCACTTAAAAGCTCTCAGCTAAGATTTAAAAGCAAAAATGGAAAGGTTAGTCACCGCATCTGGCCAAATGGGACAAGCTCAGGTACCACGTCAAGGTCCTTTCCAATACCTGAGACCCGGTACGGTATGAGAGTGCAGTCCCTTCCGTGTTTTGTATATGTCTAGGGTGATTACATATTCCTGTGCACCCTTCCCTTGTTTTCAGTTTGTTTGGATTTGAAAGCTTGCATTGTGTGGCTGTTTTAGGGTCTCAGGTATTGGAAAGGACCTTGACGTGGTACCTGAGCTTGTCCCATTTGGCCTGATGCGGTGACTAACCTTTCCATTTTTGCTTTTAAATTTTAGCTGAGAGCTTGTAAGTGAGTGCTGGGTTTTCTCTGTGTGTTGTATTAATTTGTTTTGTAATTTTCCCTATGGTTCTTGCACCCAGACCTGACTGGGGTTAACTGCTTGTGGCTCTGGGGACAGCACAGCTTACTGTGAGTGCCAGTGGCACCCAGGGCTGAACATGTTGCAGGGTCATAGGATGTGTACCCGGTCCTTTATGAGAGTGCAGTTCCCTTCCGTGTTTTGTATATATATATATATATATATATATATATATATATACATTATGGGCTAGACCACAAGTGGAGTGCTGTTTAGAGATTTTGAAAGGACTTTGGATATTGTGACCGCTTTACCTATTGTCCCCATAGACTTTAATGGTGAGAGCAGAAGAAAAAAACCTAACAGTTATTGCTCACTCGCTAACCCGACACCATATTAAACTCACAGCGCCATACCTGACAGGAGTTATTAATATTTCATATTCTAATGTTCTTCACATGCAGGAAAATTTTATTTTATTTTAAATAGATATTTCTCTATAAATCTATATTTACCCATACCTCTATATATATTCATATATTCATATAGATATATAGGTATAGATATTTAACATCATATATATATATATATATATATATATTTTTATATATATATATATATATATATATATATATATATATATATATGTATTTAAAATGTATTAGGAACATTTTCTTCTTTGTGAAGAACAATGGAACGTAAAATATGCATAACTTGCATCAGATTTTACACTGTAGGTCTAATGAAGTGTTGGGTTAGCGCACACAAAGAATGATTTATCTTAAGGCCGAATAAATAAATATTACACTAAAAAATATTGAAAAAATATTAATAATAATTAATAATAATGATTATAGTTACTGTAAAATATACATATATATTACAATATTTTTTAAGATTTTTTAAGAATGTCTATAATAATTATTTACATGAATTACTAATATTTTAAAATATTTTTCAATATTATATTTAATAAATACATAATGCACCTTAATATAAATAATTTTGGGTTACGCACATGAAGAGTTAGTGTACTCCTGTCGAGTTTATGTGCAAAGTGATGCTAATGTAAAATATATATCTATAACTATGTATATATATCTATATTAATATATGAATATATACAGGTATAGGTATATATAGATATATACAGGAATATCTATTTACAAATATAAAAAAAACATTTTTTTCTGTATGTGAAGAACATTGGAATGTGAAATATGTACATGAAATACATAGTAAAACACATTATGAAATATGAAAAATGTTTAATAATGCTTTTTGCAGTTTTACGGTATTTGAGTGGAAAGGGCTCCTAAGTGTATATAGTTATGAGTAAAAGAATGTACACCCTCTTTGAATTCTATGGTTTTATGTATTAGGACATCTGGTCCTTAGCAGGTCTTAAAATTAGGTAAATACAACCTCAGATAAACAACAACACATGACATATTACACCGTGTCATGATTTATTTAACAAAATTAAAGCTAAAATGGAGAAGCCATGTGTGAAAAACTAAGTACACCTTATGATTCAATAACTTGTAGAACCACATTTTAATTTTTCAACAAATAAAAGTTATTTTTTATCTATAAAAATCCAGTGAGTGCAGTCTTTTACTGGAGTACATTGGATTTATGAACTTTGCACCCTGGTTATTGCTACCTAACCTAAGTTGAATACAGGGAGTGCAGATCTTTTTGGAATCTTAGAGCTGTCAAGATATTTAAAGTCCTGAAGTTAGCACACCTTGCGCTATCTTTTTTACTTTCAACTTGTAATACTAGCGCTAACCCAAAAGTGCTAATTTTTTACTTTACTTTAATAGCGCTAACCCAAAAGCGCTAATTTTTTAACTTCAAGCGCAGTTATTAGTGTGCCATTTGTAATCTAGGCCTAGGTATATGACGTGAGACAAGTAATTTTCTGTATACTGTCTTTTATCCATGTCTTAACTATTACTTTCTGTAGCTTATGTTTTGTGTGTGATTCAGTCAATGTACATTTTAGGGCAATGTATCAATTTACTTTTAATGCCTTTCCCTACTTCTTTTTAACTGTTTCATTGGCCATATGGATGAGGTGAATTATTAGATTGGCAGGTGCAGATTTACTTTTCTTGGATCAGTTAATTCAAGGTGCCTCTTGAATGCATTTATAAAGAGAAGACTGTGTTATCAAAAAACAAAATATTTTGTTTAGCTATTAAAAGTGGCTTGATTAATGTTGCAATTACTTTGTAATTATGGGTGAATGAGTATGCACACAATGTACATTCTATATAGAACATTTTATGAAATTTCAGACTACAGTTTGTCACAAAAATATTGTATTCATGCAACTTATGTTGTTCTTTTTTTACTGTGTTGACTAATTTCCTGTTTTCACACAAGGAGGAAATGAAATAATCCTCACAGATAACCTATCAATATCTCATCTTTGCAAATGCTTTTAATCCTTATTAGTTGTAAAATATTGTATCTAAATTAATGCGTTATTGTTTTTCCTTATTCTTAGTATTATCTACAGTATTTGTATCCCAATAATAAAAAAAGGAAAGATAAACATTCCAAACTATAAGGTAAAAAGCTGGTTATACCTTTGTTAAAGTCTGGAACCTTTCACAGGAGATGTGTCAGACCCAGGACAAGTGCAGATCAAGATAGCCACAAAATAAAACAGCAGTTAGCCAATAAAGAGAAGTCAAAAAAGTAGTCAGGAACAAGGTTTGAATTCAATACTGGATTAGTAGACAGGAACTGAACATTACAGCAAAAGGTATTAACTGCATAGTAGTTTGAATTAACTATCCAAAGGTCAGTCCATACAGCACAGTGCAGGCAAAAACGAAGGAAGAAACATATCAGGATACAAGCCAGGGACATCATCAAGGAAATAGGTCAGGAGCAGGAATACTAGGGTGTCCATAAAGAATCAGCAGGCACAGACCTAGCATTAGTAAGGGTATTTTAAAACCTACCCCAGAGACCTTGTCACCAAAATACCTGCAGAGTCATTTCTAATAATAAGGTCACAAGTCATGCTATCTTTAGAAGAGGTAACTGTTTCCAGATTACTAATAAATTCACAGGGAGCCTAAACTATTCTATATTTAGCATTGGCCCCCACACTTTCATAGTCAACTTCAGTAGAAGTAACATTAACCTTAGCCCAGGTCACCACTGAAAAACATGTAAAACTGGATTAATACGATAGTTGGAAGGAAGATCCAATCTTACTGCAACATGATTAATAATATTGGGTAATCTTGAGAGGACCCACAAAACTTGGTCCCAATTTCTGAGATGGGCAGGAAAATTTCAAATTAAGATTGGAAAGACAATCTTGTCACCAGGGGAGTAAAGGGAAACAAGAAAATAAGACTTATTTGCAAAAATATTTTAGCAATGTCTTCCTCAATAAGTTTAGATTCTTATAAAGAAGACACAACAGGTGCAACAACTGAAGTTTATAAATATAAAGTGGTATGAAAACCATACATAGCAAAAAATAGAGACATCTTGATAGATTAATGAACTTAATTGTTATATGCAAATTGAGCCATAGAAAGCAGAAACAACTAAGTATCCTGAAGATATGTACCAATGCATCTCAGATACTTCTACAAAGTCTAATTTGTCCACTCTGTCTTACAATAGGTATTTTGATGATATCCTGAAGGTATGGCTTGTGAAATGTTAAGGCTAGGCAAAAGTATTTCCAAAACAGGAATGTGAATTGAGAGACATCTCTAGGCAGGCCATGAAGGATCTCCTTCAAAAATAAGAACCACTAGCAGAAGGCGGTCCCATAGCTGGAATAAAATCCACTAAAATAGTGCCTTGACTATAAGAAAGATGAAGATCCACAAAGTAATCCATTAACACACAAACTCAAGGGCTCTCAGAAATGGACAAAGGATTAAAAGGACCAACAGGAGCCAAATGTAAATGCTTCATTCTGGCACAAACATCACAAGACAGAAAAAACTGATGAACATCCGCAGCCAGTCCCAGCCAACAAAATGTCCTAGCAATACACTTGCTCATCAAAAACTCCCAACCTCTTACATCATCATTTTCTTCTGCCAGAGTCTTTCTTTTTTAAAAAGCTACTGGATGCATCTGGTCATTGAGTATAACTAACTGAAACAGAAAAGCCCTAATAGGAACATAAGAATAATTTACCTCCAAGGAGAAAGATCTGCAAACATCAAGCTTAATAAGTATCGGGAAAGATGTAAATAAACCCTTAAGCTTATCAAAAGCTATTTATGCTTCTGGGGTCCAGGAAAAGGAGATTTGCTTAAAGGAACAGTCTGGTCAAAATTAAACTTTCATGATTCAGATAGGGCATGTAATTTTAAACAACTTTCCAATTTACTTCTATTATCTAATTTGCTCAATTCTTTAGATATCCTTTGTTGAAGAAATAGCAATGCACATGTGTGAGCCAATCACACAAGGCCTCTATGTGCAGCAACCAATCAGCAGCTACTGAGTATATCTAGATATGCTTTTCAGCAAGTGATATCAAGAGAATTAAGCAAATGAGATAATAGAAGTAAATTAGAAAGTTGCTTAAAATGACATGCTCTTTCTAAATCACGAAATAAAAAATGTGGGTTTCATGTCCCTTTAAGTGCAAGACAGGAGCACAAAAAATAGAAACATTTCTGATAAAACATCTATAAAAATTTGCACAGCCTTCCTGTTAGTGGGTACAGGCCATTCCAAATTGAAGAAATGTTCTTAGGGTCTTTTCTGATATGGCCAGGAGACAAACTGTACCCAAAGAGCTTATTTAGCTCTAAGATCAGCACAATCCAATCCGGAATGGAGGAGGGATATATAAGAATTACAGCGGCTCAACATTCTTGAAAATGCTGACAGGCGAAATGTGCGTCGTATGTGGAGCCAGTGTCCTGACATCACAAGGAAGGGTCTGACTCGATCTAACACTGAATAGCTCATTTGCAAGTAGCCGGTGCAGTATACAATCATTACTTGAGTGTTGTATTAGTAATTGGAATTACATGTAAGTGCTACTGAGAACGTAAACTGTGGGAGGACAGTGTACACAATAAACCTAGAGGGACAATAGATAACTGCTTTGTAACATTTTATTTGTTTTTAATGAAATGTGTATTTTAATATTATAATACATTTGAAACTTCCTGTAAGACACAGAGTTGGATCCATTTATTACTGGTGCTTATCTTAGAGCAAATGAAACTTCATGCTGTGTGAGTACCAGGCCAAGTTGAGCATTTAAAAAATATTTTAACAGTATTACACTATGGAAATTTCTCTTTGTTTTTCTGAGGTTATGTTGAAGAATCATATGGAGACATTCATTAACATTTTAAATAGCACAGTGCACAATGTTGTATGCTATTTTTCTATTGTCACATTGTTTAAAAATCATAACACTGAAATATATTACAATATAATTTTTATTCACAAAGAAGCAGAATTGACGTGAAAAGGAGAAATGTATTGTAAGGCTAATATCTCATGTTGTTTCTCTGGAAGTCTTTTACACCATTTTCTATCATTCTGGATACTTCTATAACCTGGATACTATTAAAATTCACAAGGAGCTCAACTGCGCTATCATTAGAACAGGTAACCACATCCTCATAGCCAACTTCAGTAGACGACCCTGCCACCCAACACCACTGGCTGCATTAAGCCGCATTTTTATAGTTTACCTAGTGCTGCACTCTGAAACTGGAACTGACACAAACATAACCAGTAACAAATATATTTGTGGTCATTTCTGTATCTACCATTCATAAGGGCACAAAGTAATTTTCTAGGAAATGACAAATACATTGATCTGATTTTTTTTTATTTTTTTTACTATTTCATATTTGATTTGTCATTCAGAATAAATACAGAAAGATAAAAGCTCATAAAACAGAACAAAGAATTCACAAAACACTTGTGTCACAGCGATTTGAAATGCATAGTTATATTTCCACAAAAAAAGAAATCATTGGGTAAAAGTCAAGGAACTTCTGCAGAACATTTACTGATATTCCAAGTGCCTTAATAAGCGGCAAACATGAAGTACATAATGCGTTTTTTTAAAAAAAAAAAAACTATTATTATTATATATATTATTTATAATTTTCCATTTTCTGCAGCAACACAGAGGGGTAAATTAAATACATGGCACAAAGACAATACATGATTAAAAAGATTAAAACCACTTAAAGGATAAAGATGTAAAACAAAATGCTAGAGATGCAGATTAAAAAATGTCAGTGTGATAATTACTGTTTTGGTTACAAAACAGTAAAATAGTCACTGAAGAGGAAAAACATTACAGTTGGAAATTAGTCTTTGCAAACATAAGTGGTAAAATAGTGAGAAAGGTAATTTAGAGGGTCTAGGAGTCAAATGAAAAGTTTAGGAGCATAGAGATTAAGAGATGTTAATGTGCATAAACTTGCAATAAGAATATTTTCTGGTAAATAATTTCTTTATTGTACTATTGTTTGCCCATACTTATGTGTTTAATATATGCAAAGGAGTTAAATGCTCATTGCTTAAACAGCAACATAGATATGTTAAAAGTCATTTTATAACACTTTGTGCCAGACTTTGTGGAGCGGTATTTAATGCTCCAATCAGGGGCTAACTCTAATAGAAGTAAGCTTTTTGCGTGAGTTGTGTAGCACTTGTATTACAAGCAGGGGTGTATTACCGCCTAGGCAGACAAGGCACGTGCCTAGGGCAGCAGCTTGGGAGCGGTCAGCAGATTTTGAAGCCTGTACATTCGCTATGCTCTCTTCCCCAGACACAGCTGGTGTTTTGTGAGTGGCAGTAATAAAAAAGTACCCGGAAGTGAGAGACTTGCCCCCAGCGCACAGCAACCACACACCACAAGCACACCTCCCAATTGTCCCGATGATTCATCCCACCACTGTGCACAGCACTTTTATTTATTTTTTCAACGGCTCAGTGCCAGTAGGACTGTAGGAGCCGGAAGTGGAATAGAGCTTTAATAGCTGCGCTATAAAACGTGGTAAACGCGCAACCCAGAGTGACTGAGCTTTCAGTGCTGAGACTATATTATTTCATTAGTTTAACGATGGGACCACGTGGGTCCAACGTGGATCTAGGCGTCTGCGGCACTGTGACATGGTGAGTCCTTGCATACTTACTTAGTCATATTTTGCTTGCTAGATTAGATCACATCATTAAATGACATAGCTGTCAAACCTTTCTCTATGTAATTGGATTTTTTTTTTGCCCATGCAGCATTCTCATCACCATGTCAATGGCCACTGAGATTTATGGCATAATTTTTTAGTGTGTCAGTTTGGTGTTCATATATATTGTCACCATTGGGCATGTTTTCTATTGCTGGCGCCCGTTTGTGATATTATTAGTGTGGCTGTGCTTATCTTGAGTCTGATTCCTGTTACGATTTTCTGTATTTTTTTACTGACCCTGCTTTTTTATTTTGTTTTAACTCTTCTGACCTCCTATGTATGATCTCTAGCTTGACTTGCCTTCCCGACTGTGATTTTGTGCTTCTTCTGCCCAGATAGTGCCTGACCTTTGGCTTGCCCCTTACGTCTCTTTGGATCCTTACTCTGGAATTTTTGCTTGATTGGCTTTGACACAACTTATTGACCATCCTTCTGGATCACTTTTTACATTACATCCTGTGTTTTATGCAGATAGTTGTCTATATCAATCACTTTTCAGCCACTGGATCAATACCTGGACATTCTTTTACACCACTGTCTGACAATGGTAAAATGCTTGTTTTATAGGTCTATATGACCTGGGTATATGCAAGTTCTTTGCAAGTCCTGGTGAACATTTCCAACAATAGTCACAATACCCTGACCAAAAAGTATTATGGCCAAAAAACAGCCTAAAACCTAGGGGGTTGGGGTGGGGGCAGCAGAATTCTAAGTGCCTAGGGCAGCACAAAACCTAAATATGCCACTGATTACAAGTTAAAACTAAACTGTTTTCAATGAGTGCTAGCCCAATGCATGTAAAAAGACAAATTTAGGATATTGCATGTTCGATAACGTTTTCCCTTATAGAAGTCAATGGAGCAAAAAATACCCTACTTGCTTGTAAACACAATCGCATGTTCTCAAGTGTACTAACCCGATATGAAAATATGAATATTTCACATTTCAATGTTATTCACATAGTAGAATATGTTGTAATTATTCCTAAATAAATATTGTTTTATACATACATATATATATATATATATATGATGGTATTTTGGTACAATATATATATATATCTATACCTATCTATCTATCTAATTATCTATCTATCTATCTATCTATCTATCTATCTAGGACAATATATATATATATATATATATATATATATATATATATATATATAATACGGGGGGGGCTTGTCCATGCAGCATACTGAATAGGACGCACATTCTGAAGGCTCCAGAAGAATTGTTAATAATTTGCTGATTATTGCTTCTTAACAGCAATATTAAATATATATTTTATGAACGCATCACAATCCTGCTCCTTGTGATCCCACATATACTTTCTTAGCTGTTTGTATGACACAGGGGATTCAGACCGGAATACTAGGGCCTAAGGCGGTGGCCTACTACTGGGTATCCACCTCCCCCGGGAAGAGCCGGGTCATCAGTGCTATCAGGAAAACTGACTTACTGAACCTCTAATCTCTCCTACCACATAGCATTGGAATATTTGCAACAAGGAGGAGACAACTTTCTTTGTTGAAGCATAACAGACATGGCGGAAGAGAGTTGCCAGGTGCGACATGAAGATCATTTTGCAAAATTTGACATCATCATGCACAGGCTAATTAAGAGAGCTCCATATGATTATTTGGTGAAGCGCATAAACATTGAAAATGAGAACACAGTACACACGATGGACTCACTGGAAATAAAGCCCCGAAAAAACCACACTGATACCAACTACTACTTGTGGTATGAGTAGAGTATTCTATGCCTTGCTCCTGGTTTGGGGCTTCTCCATCTTGTGATACACCCTCCCTATACACACCGCTAGATGCTTATTCGTCCCTCCCTCACCCTGCCCAAGGTCCATTGCATTATGCTTGCTACACGTGACCACTACATTTACTCTTTACCCATACACACACATGATTGACTTCACCCTGACCCTATCCACACTCTCTCCTCGACCTGCAGCTCATCCCGCCATAGTGTACACCCTCGCCATTCCCACCTTGTGGCATTGGCCCACCCTTACACAGTATGTAGTTTTCCCAATCATCTGATTATCCATATTCACTGCCTCCCTTTGACAGTTCCCCATGCCCGGTCTAGTAATTATTCCGGTTCCCACGGCCACAACACCAGGGCTTTAATGGCTTATCTGACCCAACCCAGCCCCCCTGTCCAACATACACACACTGGCTTACCCATACATATGACTAACTTAGCACATCTATACATGGCCTTATACCCGGTTGAACAGGCTTTCTGTCTACTGTTACCATGGGTACCTCAGCACGTTACATGTGCTTTTTCTATACAACCTCCTTAGTAACTATCCATTCCATTTAGCTCATGTACACTGGGACTTTACTAACATTATATCTGCTTTCCCAGATTTGTGTTATTTTAGTTTTTTTTAGTACTTTATTAGTATAACATAGCATTCTGATTGCCATGACCACGGCAATACGGTAACCCAGTCGCCCTCCTCATGACGTCACTCAGGCCGACTGATTCAGGGTATATAAGGGCAGTCCGCTAACACCTCCTGCACACACCGCTGATAGCACATACTGCATACTACTGGGGTAAGTGCTCCCACACGGGACTCCCTCGCTTCCTTGCCTCTCGTGCTAACACGCATGCACCGCAACTACCATATACATTGGGGCTGAGTAGCACTTTAGAACCCGCGGGACACATATGGCTCCTTTCATTTCATTTAAGCAACAGGTACTTTCTTTTTTGAAACATAGCGGCACACTTATGCCTATACCACTCTTAATTACTACACTATGGGGGTTCTTTGGCCTTTTGCAGATTGAGACAACAGCTACCAGTATACTAGCCATATCTAGGGAGATGAGCTATACACGTCCATATATAGTCAGCAGACTTTTTTTGTACTTTATTTTAGCGACCAGTGTGGCTACACCTCAGGGTGGTTGAAGTCAATCTTTTTATACCCAACCTTAAATTCCTATGTATACCTTACCTTTTTTAATGTTTGATTCCTTGACATGTGTTTGTATTATTCATCTCTGTGAACGCTTTGACCAGAATTTGCATTTCCTCGAAATTGTGTAAAGACACTCTTTGTCTATATCACTGTATATTGCACATACTTGTTATATAATATACGTAGCCCCATGTGACTTTGTTCTCTGGGTCTCCTTTAGTGGAATGTTTTTCATCTTCCTTGCCCTGCAGCTTGCAGGCCTTAACACTTAGTAGACGTTTCCATATGACTATGTACTTACATCCACCTCAGGAATCCCCATCCTGTTTTTATTTTTTATTTTTATTTTTCTCTATATGTTTAGCCTTATCTTCGGTTTCTTTGTTAAAACTTGTTTGCTGATAATCTATGTTAGAATACATTACTAAGTGATGTGTCCTTATACTTTGGGGAACCTACTGTTACATCTGTTTCTCTCTGTATTTCTCCCTATAGAACAGTCTTGACAAAGGTCCCTATGAGGACCGAAATGTTGACTGAATTTATTAAATAAAAATTATGTTACTTAAGACCTGTGAGTGCCTCTTCTCTACCAAAGTTTCTACCTATCTACCACAGAGTGCACCCAGGCATTTCTACGTACAGTGAGTGCTTGGATCCACAAACCAGGATATATATATGAATATCCATTTAAAAATACATGGAACGGGGGGCGTGTCCGTGCAGCATACTGAATAGGACGCACATTCTGAAGGCTCCAGAAGAATTGTTAATAATTTGCTGATTATTGCTTCTTAACAGCAATATTAAATATTTATTTTATGAACGCATCACAATCCTGCTCCTTGTGATCCCATATCTACTTTCTTAGCTGTTTGTATGACACAGGGGATTCAGACCGGAATATTATGACAGCACTGTTCACCACAGTATACTTTTTCCTAATTATATAGTTATATGTGTTCTTGTTTGCTGTACGTACTGTAAAGTTGATATCTCCTCTTCTTAATATACTGATATACCTAAGGTGCAATGGTGTAATTAGGGCCCTCTTCCTGCGGCTAGCAGCCGGAGCTGCGGGTGAGACAACACAGATAGCCTGAAAACAGTATGACACAAAATGCTTTAATCTGCTTTAAAATGTCAGTTTATCTATAACTCTCATAAGGTACATGATTCTGTTTTTCTTTTTTGTTGCTATTGGAACACACCCACCCTGTCAAATATATCATACTGGGTCGCACAACCCCTTCATTTAGTACCCAGCACAATATTTACTTCTATTTTAATAATGCCATACCCTGACTCATAATGTAAACACGTCCTATTTACTCAAATGCAATGTACCTTTGCAGGGATCTATATATTTTTGTCTGATATTGGCCTCAGAAGGTTCAGCTTTTATCTATACTCTGTATATTACACAATAACTCACTGGAACAATTTTGTTTATTGTTTTATTCTCATATCCCCTTTACATATTAATCTTAAGGACACAAGAGAGGTCCAATCAATTATTAATTGGGGCAAAAACGAGGAGATCTGTTTATAATGTATAATTATGTTTCTTGAACAATGTATTTACCTTGAAAACTTATTTTATCTATGTCAGTATGAATTTTGTTCTGTACAACTCCTCAATAAAAAATAAATAAAAAAAATAATAAAATAAATACATGGAACATATTAAGCTATGCGCAGTACACTGGAATGTTAAATATTTACAGCAATACACAGTTAAATACTTTATTAAGTAGGAATATTGCATAAATATGCTTAAAGGGACACTAAACCCAAATTTTTTATTTCGTGATTGAGATAGAGCCTGCAATTTTAAGCAACTTTCTAATTTACCCCTATTATCAATTTTTCTTCGTTCTCTTGCTATCTTTATTTGAAAAAGAAAGTCCAGAACCTTGGACAGCACTTGTTTATTGGTGGATGAATGTATCCACCAATCAGCAAAAACAACCCAGGTTGTTCACCAAAATGGCCCGGAATCTAAACTTACATTCTTGCTTTTCAAATAAAGATACCTAGAGAATGAAGAACATTTGCTAATAGGAGTAAATTAGAAAGTTGTTTAAAATTACATGCTCTTTCAGAATCACAAAATAAAAAAAATGGGTTCAGTATCACTTTAAACATACTTAAAGGGACAGTCAACACCAGAATTTTTGTTGTTTTAAAAGATAGAGAATCCCATAATTACCAATTCCCCAGTTTTGCATAACCAACACAGTTATAATTATACACATTTTACCTCTGTAATTACCTTGTATCTAAGCCTCAGCAGACTGCCCCTTTGTTTCAGTTCTTTGGACAGACTTGCATTTTAGCAAATCAGAGCTGTCTCCATAGTAAATTCACGTGCATGAGCTCAATGTTATCTATATGAAAGTCGTGAACTAATGCCCTCTAGTGGTGAAAAACTATCAAAATGCATTTAGATTAGAGGTGGCCTTCAAGGTCTAGGAAATTAGCATATGAACCTCCTAGGTTTAGCTTTCAACTAAGAATACCAAGAGAACAAAGCAAAATTGGTGAGAAAAGTAAATTGGAAAGTTGTTTAAAATTATATGCCCTATTTGAAACATGAAAGTTTTTTTTTTACTTTACTGTCCCTTTAACTGCAAAGTGCTCTAATGCACACACACACACACACACACACACACACACACACACACACACACACACACACACACACACACACACACACACACACACATAGGCTAGGCTAGATGGAGTATTTTCAGAAAAGGTCATGGAGTATTTACTACCTAAGAACCCACGTGTTCCTATATTTAATCAGCTTCCAAAGCTACACAAGGATCCTATACACCCCCCAGGCCGCCCAATAGTGGCTGGCATAGGTTCTTTAAATGAAAGAATTTCAGATTTGGTAGATACTTACCTACAACCCATAGTCATTGACTTATATGGGTATTTAAAAGACATAACATCATTCATTGAGAAAATCAAACATGTTACATGGTGTGACTCTTACAGATTCGTCACTTTAGACGTCACTTCACTTTATACCACCATTCCTCACACTTTAGGTTTGGAGGCACTTCATTTTTTTCTTACCCATCACACTACATATGATTTTTTCAATAATCAATTCCTGTACACAGCAGTTGAATATCTTCTCACACATAATTTTTTTATGTTCGAGGATCATTACTATCTCCAGAGACGTGGCACTGCTATGGGGGAGAAATTTGCCCCTTCCTATGCTAACCTCTATATGGGGTTCTGGGAGCGGTGCCACGTCTTTGGAGATACTAATCCTTTCCGAGATCACGTTGTTTATTTTGGCCGGTACATTGACGATTTGGTGTTGGTGTGGGACGGAGACCAGCAATCAGTTGCTAGGTTTCTGGATTATGCCAACAGCAACAAACTCAACCTATCTTTCACTATGACTGAAAATGCTAACACTATTCATTTTTTGGATGTCACTTTGACATCCAACAATGATACACATTCTATAGAGATTGAGCTCTTTAGAAAAAGCACAGCGGGTAACACCATTTTGCACTCATCCTCATGTCACCCAAAACATACAATTGAATCCATTCCATATGGACAACTAATCAGAACCAAACGTAACTGTACAACAGAACTAAAATATCAAATGCATGCCCAACAAACCAACCAGCGATTGGAGGCCAGGGGTTATAATACAGATCTTTTAAATAAAACAAAGATAAAAGTAGATCTTATTAACAGAGATGATTTGATACACAAAAACACTGCAAAAAAACATAGACAATATAACAAGCCTATTTGTATTACCAACTACAGCAGAAATTTTCATAAAATCTGTGACATTGTACGTGGTTGCTTACCTATTCTAGAGAGTGACACTAAATTAAAGAAAATTGTTGCTGAAGGTTGCCTTTTTTCAGCTCGCAGAGCGAGAACTTTAGAAAGCATTTTAGCTCCCTCTATGTTACCTAGCAACAATAGACAGACATGGCTCACCCAGAGATTGGGATGCAACAAATGCAATGGTAAAATTTGCAAAACTTGCACTCACATTGAACAGGGAATTAAATTTAAATCAAGTGCAACAAATAAAGAATTTGATATATGTTACAGAATTACATGCAATACTACACATGTCATTTATCTTTTAACATGTCAGGGATGCAAAAAGCAGTACGTAGGGCGCACAAAACGTGCCCTACGTGACAGAGTACTTCAAGATTTAAGGGATATAGGAAATCCAGATAGTACAACCCCCATAGCAAAGCATTTTAGACAGGAACACAACTCTAATGAATCCCTTTTAACTGTACAAGGTATAGATCACATACCAAGACATAGGAGAGGGGGAGACAGGGAAAGACGTTTGGACCAGAGGGAAGTGTTTTGGATTTTCAATTTACAGACAAAACACCCCTCTGGTCTAAATTCAATTATGGATGTAGACCTATTTTACTGAAATTAAATTTTCTTTAAAGCAAACAATTTGTATACAAAATTTAACATTCAAAATTTATTTCACATATATTTTTTCAAAACATCCTTTGTAACTATTAGAGTTATAGGTATCAAGCAGTGTGTATTAATACAAAAGTATAATTTTCATTATATATTAACATTTGAACACTCACTCTTGTCTTAAAAGAGTTAATATGATACAGGTGCCTGCAATCACTTCAAACACTTTATCTTTAAATAGTACTAGCAGGTGCGAACTCAAACTATGCCAGTGAACAAGGGTTAAAGCTTGGCCCGAAATATGTTTGGCGTTGGGTTCTGAACACCTTGTTGCAGGTCTGAGACTAGCTCACATGTTTTTACATGATTTTTTAATTGTCTTTTGATAAATAAAATGTATTCTTGTTTTTAAGAAAAACATTTTTCTCACAGCATATTTTTTCTTTCCTGGAGTTGCGGGATGACAAAGTGTTTTTACTATATATATATATATATATATATATATATATATATATATATATATATATATATATATATATATATATATATATATATGTATATATGTATATATATATATATGTGTGTGTGTGTGTGTGTACATATGTATTCATATGTTTATTTGTGTATATATGTCTGTAAATACATATACATATATAAATACATATGTACACACACATCTATCTATCTATCTAATACAAAATAGTAGACAGCCGGGACCCTCTTCTGTAGATAAATAGTCTTTTATTGGTCACATATTAAAAAATTAGCACAAACAACCAGATACTGTCTGACATGTTTCAGCTTAATAGCCTTAATCATAGACGTATCTGGTTAAAGCCCACACCTGATATTTAAAATAAATGCTGTATGCCCATTGGGCCATTAAATTGAACACGTTACAAGAATCAGCAAATCCAATAATACTAAAAACCACCCCCATTTAACCCCTATAAACATATTAAAAGTGAAGCCATATTAACATATGTGTGGGAATAGCTAATATTCATTAACCCACATTGGAACGCTATTTGTTTATAACACAAAAGTACTGCTAAATAATTAATTTTATTTCGTCATACAAACATAATCAATGTACAAATAAACAGATACCTTCATATTACCAATCAAACATAAACCACATCACTTAAATTAAATGTCAACAGTAAATATAGGTACAAGAATATAAATGTTGTTATTACTTCAATATACCAATTATTGGTAAAATTGTACCATTATGACATAAACGGAGTGAATGATATCTGACATTTATTAGTTGGCATATATTGTTATATCATAAACAGAATAAATCATATGAATA
Source organism: Bombina bombina (assembly GCF_027579735.1). Classification (NCBI taxonomy): domain Eukaryota; kingdom Metazoa; phylum Chordata; class Amphibia; order Anura; family Bombinatoridae; genus Bombina; species Bombina bombina. Next base: position 919,652,675 of record NC_069500.1, read on the forward strand.
ATGTGGTTGTCTGTTCATTCATCCATCAAACACTTTTAGCCATATAATCCCAGATAAATCTAGTATTCAGTATACACTAAGCCACAAAATAGTTGGCAACATGTACTGATGGGAAAATGGCTTGTCATGGAGTAGATAGGCAAACAATATCATTTAACATCACCTTACAAAGAAGAAAGAGAGCAGTGTATCATTCAACCTATGTAAAGTCAAACAGATTTATTCAGCACAGAAGACACATGCGACGTTTCTGGAACTCCTTCCCTTAATCATGCAATAAAATTAGTGGTAGAAAGCATCCTAATATACCCCTCAGCCACAGGGGGGCAATAGAGAGATATTTACATATTTAACTATTTAATAACCAAAAGTTTTAGTCAATGTATCATAGAACAATAGCATGCAATACTATACAATATCAAGTTAAAAACAATACAAAGATATTTATCATTATGGATACAAAACAATGTAACCCACAATCTAACACTCTTTACAATATATACATATATGGATGCAGCAAGCGATTAGTCAAACTATGAGTCATAGAAGTAAATGACATTTTTGCTAAATTCAAACAGGTCTCCATCATAGAAATGTAATTACATAATAGGAATGAGATTATTAACAGAAGTTTACAAAAAGTAGTTTATAAAAATACAGATAGGTCCCAGTCCCTATTTAAATCTGTCGGTTCTAAGGTGCCTAATTCATATATCCAAAAGCACTCTTTTTGATTGAGCAAGAGTTCCCTATTACCACCCCTTCTAGGTCTAGGGATGAAATCTATAATTTGGAAACAGAGTTGATTAATGGCATGCCCCATTAAATTAAAGTTAGCTATAGGGGCTAACTTATTGTTGGTCCTAATTGAACTTTTAAGTTCTATGATGTGATCCCTAATGCACCTGGTTGTTTCCCCCACATAGCTCTGCCCACAAGGACATTTAATGAGATAAATGACAAATTTTGATTGGCAAGTAAAAAAGCCATTAATTTTTAATTTTTTTCCGGAACTTGGATGGTGAAAAAAACAATCCCTTAATGATGTTGCCACAACAAGAGCAACCCAGACAAGGGTAGCAATCATTATTCTTGCTGGTCAAATATCTTTGGTTATCTTTCATAGAAACTGGACCAATATCCGCCCTAATCAGCTTTTGATGGAAATTATAACTCCTTTTAAAGGCTGGCATAGGCACCTCCAAAAATTCAGGGGTATCAGGATAACACTTAGAAAGAAGAGGCCAATGTTTTCTAATAATGTTTTGGATGGTATAATTTTGGGAGTTTAACTCTGACACAAATACCATCTAAAAAGGTCTTTAGAAAGTTGGAAAAAATTCACTTCTAGGGCAATATGACAGCCCTTTGTTAAGAACCGCTAATTCTTCCCCTGAGATAGATTCATTTGAAATATTTAATACAATATCATTAACCTTTTGAGTAATTACAGGCAAAACAGGGGGATTAACAGTTTTAGGTAAGGCTGATACAATGATGTTAGTCCTTGTGTTAAGAGACAGTTCATTTATCACATTGGAAGGTATCGCAATAGCTACCTCAACCGGAATGTTCTCCAGCCTCGATGCAATCATTTCTGTCATATTGCCCTAGAAGTGATTGCAATTTTTTCCAACTTTCTAAAGACCTTTTTAGATTCTTTCGTAACATTAGATTGAAAATGTTATTGTTTGACCCTGTTTCTTCACCCAGTAATGATGATAGTAATAGCTTGAGTTTGAAGAAAGTTGGATTAAGAAATAAAAGTACATTTTTACCAGCACGAACAAATCATGGGGTTGAAACATTTTTCAAACTTGTTATGCAAGATGTTAACTTTTTGAAAATTAAGTTATCAAGGGAGAGAATGTTTAATCCCTTGAAAAATAAAAGTAAATATAAACACATCATGCAGACACTTTCTAATGAAGAGTCAAGGTTAAAGGGCAAACATTTTATAAATAATTTTTATAAACAAGACCATATGGCTTTGAATACACTAAAATCCAGGAATGATATTATATTGAAAAATGCTGACAAGGGCGGTGCCACTTTTATCTTAGATAAGAAATATTATATCAAAGAAATTAGAGATCAGCTAAGTGATAATCAGGTATATAAGAAACTATCATGTAACCCTATTTTTTCAATTCAGAGTGAACTTAAGAGGATTCTATTGAATGGACAAAAGAATGGTATTATTGGTAATGATTTGATAACGTTTTTTGATATAAAATATCCCCACACCCCTGTTTTGTATACATTACCTAAGGTGCACAAAAATTTGACCACCCCTTCAGGCCGTCCTATTGTTTCATCCATAGGAGCTATTTCTTCTAATGTGTTTATATATTTAGATAAGATTCTTAGACCTTATGTCGAAAAGTCAAGTTCTTTTTTAAGGGATAGTAGAGATTTCTTGCTTAAAATAGAAGCATTGGATTTGGACACTAGTAAGTTTATTTTGTTCAGCCTGGATGGGGAAAGTTTGTACACCTCCATTACCCACGTCAGTGGAGTGGGTGCTGTTAAGTCTGTATTACATGCTTTTAATAAATTTTCTGAGGTCCAAATTGTATTCTTTGTATTATTATTGGAATTTGTGTTATACTTTAATTATTTTCTCTTTGAAGATGACTATTTTTTGCAAATTCAGGGAACAGCTATTGGTTCCAGCCTTGCCCCCAATTATGCTAATTTACTTATGAACACATTTGAGGAGAAATTTATTGACTCTAACTTAGATTTCATTTGATATGGCGCCTGTTGGTGGCGCTATATCGATGATATCTTTGGAATTTGGTTGGGTGACGCTGGAACCCTGATATCTTTTGTTAATGACCTTAATAGCTCTACTAGTCACTTAAAATTTAATCTCTAATTTAGTGAGGAAGAAATTGTTTTTCTTGATACTAGGATTATTAATTCAGAGGGATCCTTAAATATTGACCTGTTCAGAAAACCTACTGATCATAACAGCATTTTACATTTTTATAGTGCCCATCCTTTAGCTTCATTGAAAGCACTCCCAAGGAGTCAGTTATTGAGAGTACAGAGAATATTGACTGATAAAACTCTATTTGATTTAAGATTAAGGGAGATGAGAGACCGTTTTCTAGAACGTGGTTATCCCAAATGTATTATAGAAAAAGCGATGGAATCTGTCTCCTTAACCCCTAGAGAAGTTCTTTTGTCCTCTAACAAAAATGTTGCTAGCAAAAAGTTGCTAATGTTGCTGAAAAAAATAGTGTAACTACTATGAATGTTTCACAGAAAGAGGATGTCAATGTTAAAAATAAAAACAAAAATGAGAAAGAGAATACGGGTAAAAACTCCCAGCGGATGGTATTTGTGTCAGAGTTTAACTCCCAAAGTTATACCATTCAAAACATTAGAAAACATTGGCCTCTTCTTTCTAAGTGTCATCCTGATACCCCTGAATTTTTGGAGGTGCCTATGCCAGCCTTTAAAAGGAGTTATAATTTCCATCAAAAGCTGATTAGGGCGGATATTGGTCCAATTTCTATGAAAGATAATCAAAGATATTTGACCAGCAAGAATAATGGTTGCTACCCTTGTCTGGGTTGCTCTTGTTGTGGCAACATCATTAAGGGATCGGTTTTTCACCATCCAAGTTCCGGAAAAAAATACATTTTAATAGCTTTTTTACTTGCCAATCAAAATTTGTCACTTATCTCATTAAATGTCCTTGTGGGCGGAGCTATGTGGGGGAAACAACCAGGTGCATTAGGGATCGCATCATAGAACATAAAAGTTCCATTGGGACCAACAATAAGTTAGCCCCTATAGCCTGTCACTTTTTTTTAATTGGGCATGCAATTAATCAACTCTGTTTCCAAATTATAGATTTCATCCCTAGACCTAGAAGGGGTGGCAATAGGGAACTCTTGATCCATCAAAAAATTGTGCTTTTGGATATATGAATTAGGCACCTTAGAACCGACTGGTTTAAATAGGGACGGGGACCTATCTGTATTTTTATAAACTACTTTTTGTAAACTTCTGTTAATAATCTCATTCCTATTATGTAATTACATTTCTATGATGGAGACCTGTTTGAATTTAGCAAAAATGCCATTTATTTCTATTGCTCATAGTTTGACTAATCGCTTGCTGCATCCATATATGTATATATTGTAAAGAGTGTTAGATTGTGGGTTACATTGTTTTGTATCCATAATGATAAATATATTTGCATTGTTTTAAACTTGATATTGTATAGCATCAGTTGTATGTGTGGTTGCATTCTATTTTTCTATGATACATTGACTAGAACTTTTGGTTATTAAAGAGTTAAATATGTAAATATCTCTCTATTGCCCCCTTGTGGCTGAGGGGTATATTAGGATGCTTTGTACCACTAATTGTATTGCATGATTAAGGGAAGGAGTTCCTGAAACGTTGCATGTGTCTTCTGTGCTGAATAAATCTGTTTGACTTCACTTTTGCTGCCACATTATTTGGAATGCTTTGGTATTGATGGTAGGGTGTGGTGGTATCCCTACGTGGCATGCAGTGACCTGGGTGCTGGACTGTACTTTCTGTTTTGCATTGTATCATTTAACCTATGCAAGACACAATTGGCCTCCCTTTTACAGTCTCTAAGGATTTATGCACCTTGGGTAACACATGAAATATAGGTGTTACAGGATATTTGACCATTAAAGAGTCAAATGTGTTACGGTCCAAATGGCCAAGGTGCAATCCATCATCAAGGAACTATTCCAAAAAAGAATCAGTCCAGATGCCCCCAGAGACAGGGCAGGAACTACCAACAAAACAAACATCACCAGTAGGAACTGTAAACAATGTAATTAATCTGACTAACAATTGCTTGAATGAAATGGAGTTAAAGGTTTTGAGCTATGGGGGCATATTTATCAAGCTCCGTATGGAGCTTGATGCCCCGTGTTTCTGACGAGCCTGCAGGCTCGCCAGAAACAGCAGTTATGAAGCAGTGGTCACAAAGACCGCTGCTCCATAACCTGTCCACCTGCTCTGAGCAGGCGGACAGACATCGCCGGAAATCAACCCGATCAAGTACAATCGGGTTGATTGACACCCCCCTGCTGGCGGCCCATTGCTGGCACCCCCCTGCTGGCACCCCCCTGCTGGTGGCCCATTGTGAGCTGCTGGTGCAATACTGAATACAGCAAGCGTATTGCTCGCCGTATTCAGTGAGGTTTTGCGGACCTGATCCGCACTGTCAGATCAGGTCCGCCAGATTTTCATAAATAGGGGCCATGGTCTGGGCTTTGTTCTGTCCACAAGATTCAATTTGCTTGAAACTCTTGTGGACGTGAACAGACTGATTAGACAGTTCACTCTAAAGAAATACTATTTTACTGAGAATGTTTCGGATATTGCCCCTGATATTCAAGGTGTTTCCAACGTGTGTACTAATGATATTGTTTTGGACTTTTCTGAGGAAGAAGAACTACACACTTTAGACCTCCTAGCACAGGAAAGTCTGAATGATACCATCTCTGTTAACTCTCATATAGGATTTAAGCCCAAATCAGTTTTTTATCCCATTCAACATAGGGGGGACATTTTGGTTAATTTCCAGAAAATAGTAGACACAGACTTAATTGAATTATCTAACCAATACCAGAAATCTTTTTCGAATTTAACTATAGAGGAAATACTAGCAATAGATTCATTGAGGAAAAAAATAAGAATCTGATCATTAAAGCAGCCGACAAGGGGGGCAGTGTTGTTGTTTGGGACATCTCATTATACAAAAATGAGGTTTTAAGACAAGTGAGCAAAGTAGAAGACTACCAAACAATCTCACCCGTAAGTTCCAGACAGAGCTGGCCTCACTCCTTGATGATGGATTGCACCTTGGCCATTTGGATCATAACACATTTGACTTTTTAATGGTCAAATTTCCTGTAACACCTATAATTTCATGTGTTACCCAAAGTGCATACATTCTTAGAGGCTGTAAAAGAGAGGCCAATTGTGTCTGGCATAGGTTCACTATTCAACTATTATCCAAATGGTTGGATGAAATTCTTCAGCCTCTTGTGTTAAGGTTACATAGCTACTTACATGACACCAAACACTTACTCCAACAAATTGACAATTTGACTTGGGTATTTTCTCAATACATTGACCAATTATTCAATGGAGTTCATGGATTACCTACTATCTGTTGCATGTTTTTTGTTGACACACAACTATTTTTCTTTTGATAGTACTTGCTATCTACAGACCTGTGGCACCGCTATGGGGGCTAAAGTTGCCCCCTCCTTTGCAAATCCTGCAATGGGTTGGTGGGAGGCAACATATATTTATGGGGACACCAACTACCGTCACAAGAATATTAAGACATATTGATTTATCGATGATCTGATTTTTGTGTGGTCAGGTAGCAAAAAAGAAGCCTTCGATTTTTTTACATTTTTTACCATGAATCCTTGGGGGCTAAAGTTCACTTTTGAATTTGATAAGGTTAAGATCAATTATTTAGATGTCCCCTTGGTAGCTAATTTTAACAAACAACAAGTGGATACCACCATTTATAGGAAACCTAACACTTTGCTGTTCGGCAAAAACTGTCATCTGAGAAGGGTACCCATTGCAATTGCAAAGGGTCAATTCATACATACCAAAACAAAACTGTTCTAATCAAATTGATTTTGAAAAACAAAGCCAGGATTTGGTCAATAGACTCCTAGCAAGGGGTTACCAAAAAGAGGTCATTATGAGAGCGAAAAGGGAGGTTGAGAGTTTGGATAGGACTAATCGATTGAAGGATGTAGAAAATAAGAATACTTGATTATCAGGGAGACATTCAGACAGACAACCAGTCACCTTCGTAACTCAGTATTCCTTTGATTACGAAAATGTCTGCAAAATCATACGCAAGCATTTGCCAATGCTTACAGCTGACAATAAACTGTGTCAAGTGTTTGAACAGGGATGTCGTTTCTCGTGCAGGAGAGGGGCAACCATTGGAAACAGTTTGTCACCTAACGAGATACATACAAAACACACAGGAAGTGCATGGTTAGAAAACAGAGGCGTGTTTAAATGTGGTTATGGTCCTTGCATACCCTGTAGCCACTGTAATACAGACCTGCACTACGGAGCGCTACTTGGATCCCTATGTCACAGCTTGCGAGTTGTCTTCATTCGGCGCAGGTGGAGAGAGGGTAAAGGGATCATATCCCAAAAAAACTTAATTAATTAATAAAGCATACAGACAGCAGCCACTTTTCCCATTGCGTCTGCAAATGCACTCTATGTAGAAATTGTATCCAAGTTATTGGAAAAGGAGCGCTCCAAGCCCATATGTAAAAAATTCAAAAATGTATTAAGTCACATAAAAACATACAAAGATAAAAGCGTTCAGCAAAAAAAAGTGTGCAAAAACGGGTAGATGAACAGGTATAAACAGCAAACAATTTGTGCGCTTGCGCACTTGGTCACTGCTAGTTTGTACACCTGTTCATGATACAATTTATAGCAAACATTCTTAAAGAGATACAACTGTAACGCCTAGATTAAGAGTTTGGCGTTAGCCGTCAAAACCAGCGTTAGAGGCTCCTAACGCTGGTTTTGGGCTACCGCTGGTATTTAGAGTTTTGTAGGTAAGGGTCTAACGCTCACTTTCCAGCCGCGACTTTTCCATACCGCAGATCCCCCTACGCCAATTGCGTAGCCTATCTTTTCAATGGGATCTTTCTAACGCTGGTATTTAGAGTCTTGGCTGAAGTGAGCGTTAGAAATCTAACGACAAAACTCCAACCGGCTAACGCCGGTTCATAAAGCTCTTAACTACTGTGCTCTAAAGTACACTAACACTCATAAACTACCTATGTACCCCTAAACCAAGGCCCCCCCACATCGCCGCAACTCTATTAAAAAATTTTAACCCCTAATCTGCCGACCGCACACCGTCGCAACCTACGTTATCCCTATGAACCCCTAATCTGCTGCCCCTAACACCGCCGACCCCTATATTATATTTATTAACCCCTAATCTGCCGTCCCCAACGTCGCCGCCAGCTACCTACAATTATTAACACCTAATCTGCCGACCGGACCTCACCGCTACTATAAAAAAATGTTTTAACCCTTAATCCGCCTCACTCCCGCCTCAAAACCCTATAATAAATAGTATTAACCCCTAATCTGCCCTCCCTAACATCGCCGACACCTAACTTCAAGTATTAACCCCTAATATGCCGACCGGACCTCACCGCTACTCTAATAAATTTATTAACCCCTAAAACTAAGTCTAACCGTAACACTAACTTCTCCCTAAGTTAAATATAATTTAAATCTAACGAAATAAATTAACTCTTAAAAAAAATATTCCTATTTAAAGCTAAATACTTACCTGTAAAATAAACCCTAATATAGCTACAATATAAATAATAATTATATTGTAGCTATTTTAGGATTAATATTTATTTTACAGGCAACTTTGTATTTATTTTAACCAGGTACAATAGCTATTAAATAGTTATTTACTATTTAATAGCTACCTAGTTAAAATAATTACAAAATAACCTGTAAAATAAATCCTAACCTAAGTTAGAATTAAACCTAACACTACACTATCAATAAATTAATTAAATAAAATGCCTACAATTATCTACAATTAAACCTAACACTACACTATCAATAAATTAATTAAATACAATACCTACAAATAAATACAATTAAATAAACTAACTAAAGTACAAAAAATAAAAAAGAACTAAGTTACAAAAAATAAAAAAATATTTACAAACATTAGAAAAATATTACAACAATTTTAAACTAATTACACCTACTCTAAGCCCCCTAATAAAATAACAAAGCCACCCAAAATAAAAAAATGCCCTACCCTATTCTAAATTTAAAAAATTCAAAGCTCTTTTTTCTTACCAGCCCTTAAAAGGGCCTTTTGCGGGGCATGCCCCAAAGAAAACTGCTCTTTTGCCTGTAAAAGAAAAATACAACCCCCCCCCCCACATTAAAACCCACCACCCACATACCCCTAATCCAACCCAAACCCCCCTTAAAAAACCTAACACTACCCCCCTGAAGATCATCCTACCTTGAGTTGTCTTCACTCAGCCGAGCCACCGATGGAACTGAAGAGGAGATCCGGAGCGGCAGAAGTGATCCTCCAAGCGGTGCTGAATAAGTCTTCCATCCGATGAAGTGATCCTCCAAGCGGCGCTGAAGAAGTCTTCCATACGGGCGATGTCATCTTCCAAGCGGAGTCTTCAATCTTCTTTCTTCAGGATCAATCTTCATTCCGCCGACGCGGAATATCCTTCTTCCCCGACGGACTACCGATGAATGAAGGCTCCTTTAAGGGACGTCATCCAAGATGGCGTCCCTCGAATTCCGATTGGCTGATAGGATTATATCATCCAATCGGAATTAAGGTAGGAAAATTCTGATTGGCTGATTGAATCAGCCAATCAGATTCAAGTTCAATCCGATTGGCTGATCCAATCAGCCAATCAGATTGAGCTCACATTCTATTGGCTGATCGGAACAGCCAATAGAATGCGAGCTCAATCTGATTGGCTGATTGGATCAGCCAATCGGATTGAACTTGAATCTGATTGGCTGATTCAATCAGCCAATCAAATTTTTCCTACCTTAATTCCGATTGGCTGATAGAATCCTATCAGCCAATTGGAATTGAAGGGACGCCATCTTGGAAGACGTCCCTTAAAGGAGCCTTCATTTGTCGGTAGTCCATCGGTAAAGAACGATGTTCCGCGTTGGCGGGATGAAGATTGAAGATTGAAGACCCCGCTTGGAAGATGACAACGCCCGGATAGAAGACTTCTTCAGCGCCTCTTGGAAGATGACATCGTCCGGATGGAAGACTTCTTCAGCGCCGCTTGGAGGATCACTTCATCGGATGGAAGATTTCTTCAGCGCCGCTTGGAGGATAACTTCTGCCGCTCCGGGTCTCCTCTTCGGTTCCATCGCTGCTCGGCTGAGTGAAGACGACTCAAGGTAGGATGATCTTCAGGGGATTAGTGTTAGGTTATTTTAAGGGGGGTTTGGGTTAGAATAGGGGTATGTGGGTGGTGGGTTTTAATGTTGGGGGGGTTGTATTTTTCTTTTACAGGCAAAAGAGCTGAATTCTTTGGGGCATGCCCAAAAAAAGGCCCTTTTAAGGGCTTTTAAGGTAAAAGAGCTTTGAACTTTTTTAATTTAGAATAGGGTAGGGCATTTTTTTATTTTGGGGGGGTTTGTTATTTTATTAGGGGGCTTAGATTAGGTGTAAGTAGCTTAAAATTGTTGTAGCTTTTTTTATTTTTTGTACTTTAGTTAGTTTATGTAATTGTATTTAATTGTAGTTATTTGTAGTTAATTTTTTTAATTTATTTAATGATAGTGTAGTGTTAGGTTTAATTGTAACTTAGGTTAGGATTTATTTTACAGGTAATTTTGTATTTCTTTTAGCTAGGTAGTTATTAAATAGTTAATAACTATTTAATAACTATTCTAACTAGCTAAAATAAATACAAAGTTACCTGTAAAATAAATATAAATCCTAAGATAGCTACAATGTAATTATTAATTACATTGTAGCTATCTTAGGGTTTATTTTACAGGTAAGTATTTAGTTTTAAATAGGAATAATTTATTTAAGTATAGTGTAGTGTTAGGTGTAATTGTAACTTAGGTTAGTTTTTATTTTACAGGTTAATTTCTCTTTATTTTAGCTAGGTAAGCTATTAAATAGTTAATAACCTAGTTAAAATAAATTGAAATTTGCCTGTAAAATAAAAATAAATCCTAAGATAGCTACAATATAATTATTATTTATATTGTAGCTATATTAGGATTTATTTTAAAGGTAAGTATTTAGTTTTAAATAGGATTAATTTAGTTCATAATAGAAATATTATTTAGATTTATTTAATTAATATTTAAGTTAGGTGGGTGTTAAGGTTAGTGTTAGACTTAGGTTTAGGGGTTAATAATTTTATTACAGTGGCGGCGGTGTAGTGGGGGGCAGGATAGGGGTTAATAAATTTATTATAGGTGGCGACGGTGTAGGGGGGGGCAGGATAGGGGTTAATAAATTTAATATAGGTTGCGGCGGGGTCAGGGAGCGGCGGTTTAGGGGTTAAACTATTTATTTAGTTGCGGCGAGGTGCGGGATCAGCAGGATAGGGGTTAATAACTTTATTATAGAGGGCGACGGTATAGGGGGGCAGGATAGGGGTTACTAGGTATAATGTAGGTGGCAGCGGTGTCCGGGAGCGGCGGCTTAGGGGTTAATACATTTATAAGAGTTGCGGCGGGGTCTAGGAGCGGCGGTTTAGGGGTTAATACATTTAAAAGAGTTGCAGCGGGGTCTAGGAGTGGCGGTTTAGGGGTTAGTAACTTTATTTAGTTGCGGGAGGCTCCGGGGGCGCCGGTATAGGGGGTAGAACAGTGTAGTTTAGTGTGGGTGCTTAGTGACAGGCTAGCAAGAAAGCTGTAAAAAAGCCGAAGAGCAGCGAGATCGGATGAGTGATAACTCTCACAGTCTGCTTGGTGCACGGCTTTTTGACAGCTTTTTTGATAACTTAGGCGAATTTTTGCAGGTCCGCGGCGGCGATGTGAGGCGAGCTTAGGCGGGCGTATTGGGCTGGCGAAGACAGGTAAAATAGACACGTTGATAACTACCCCCCAGTGAGTGCAGAGATGAACAAAACAAGAGAATCTGAGAGCAGGGAGCAGTAAGGGCAACAAGCTTCCTGTCCTGAGCGTGTATGAATGCTCTGAGGAGAGACCGGAAGAGAGGGAGCATTAACCACAGAAATTATTAAATTTTAAGATTTAAGAAATTATTAAATTTAGCAGATTTGTTTAGGAAGTCTTTAAGACCGTTTTGCACAATAAAACTTTTTACCTAAATAACTTAGTACAACTTCCTTATCGGACACTGCAGGGCACTCTGCATCACAGAGAGAGCACTGCCGAATCAGATGTGTTTCCTTCCTCTAAGCATATATAAGAATAATATGCTGTGCACCTCACGTGACTCAGTCTGCTGTGTGGCAACGTGCGTTACAATATGGTGGCATACAAGGCAGTATCAAGCACTGGATGACCATTGTAATTGAAATACTTTATTTGAACAGGTTGGGGAAAGCTGAAAAAAACACATAGACATCCATGTTTTTCTTGGGGGGTTTTTGCTCATAAGTTAGTTTTAAGAAGTTTTAGCAGACATGTGTTATGGGTCCCTTTAATGTAATGGTTTATTTTGTAATTCTTGTTAGTAACTGTGGATATGAATTCTTCTCCATCACATACAAAATCACATGTTCTACATATAGGAGGTCTACATTTGTAAAAGCCTCTCCTTTGTTGCAACCAACATGTTGTTTTTTTGGTTTAAGATCAGAAGGTGAAAGATAATTAGCAAGGGTTTTACCTTTTCTTGATATGAAATCACAGCCGTTTTGCATAATATCTTTAAGTATAGGGTCAGAATAAAGAATAGGTATTGAATCTTTAATGATATTACATATTTTGTTATATTCTAAACTGTATGTGGTGATGAATTAGATTTTTTTACTATTTTGTTCACCTTTACGTTTATTCTTGTACTTGAGCAGATCCTTTCTATTAGTTGTATCTACACTTTGTTTGGCTTGAATCAAAACCTTTTCAGTGTAACCTCTTTCTAGGAGCCTTTTTGTTGCTTCTTGTGATTGCTTCTGATATTCAGCATCAGTTATACAGTTTCTCTTTATTATGGTATATTCCCCTTTGGGTATACCTCTGACTACATGTCTTGGATGGCATGAATCATATTTAAGAATTGTATTCCCTGCAGTCAGTTTTCTGTATATAGTAGTATCAACAGCATAATTGTCAGTACTAGTCAAAGTTATATCCAAAAAATTGACCTGTCTGTCACTGTGTTCGCTGGTAAATGTTAAGCCCCAGTTATTTTTATTAAGGTATTTGCAGAAGTCAGTTGCTTCATCTTCATTTCCATCAAACACACATAGCAGATCATCAATATATCTGTAAAAATGGATAATCTTCTCTCTGTAAGGATTTCTATCTCCATAGACGTGGGAGGGGGCAAACTTTGCCCCCATAGCTGTCCCACGTCTCTGGAGATAGAAGCTGTTCTGAAACATAAAACAGTTATGACTTAAAAGATATTCTACAGCTCTCAAACGAAAAATCTTGGTAGGAGATGTGAAATCACTGTGTTGATCTAAAAAATATTTAATTGCAGTGATGCCCTTTTCATGTTGTATAGTAGTAAAAAGTGAGGAAACATCTGCTGTAATAAATCTATATGAAGGTTTCCACTGTAAATCTTGAATTCTATTCAGGAGGGCCGTAGTGTCTTGTACATAGCTCGGTAATTCCTTGACAAAAGGTTGTAAGAAGGAATCTATAAGTTCTGACATCGGTTCATTTAAAGAATCTATACCTGCTATAATGGGTAGCCACATTGACAAAAGGGCTAGCTTTACAAGTATGGTCACTGGCAATTTTTTTATCACATCTTGTGTAAATTGCAGGAGTAAAAATGTTGTCTATCTAATTTGGTGTTGCTGCAATAACAAGCAATAGGTGGGTTCTACTACCCATGAGGTAAGAGAGGATTAGACAACATCTTTCCGACATAAACAAATCTAAACACAGTTCTGATTTGGCTAAACATTTTGATATAGTTCATAATAATGACAATACTACCTTCAAATGGATTGTTATTGAAAATATCAAGACCCCAAAATGGGGAGGTAATACTTTAAAACTATTACACAAGCATGAAGCATTTTTGATCTTGACCTTGGGGACTAGGGTTCCCAAAGGTTTTAACAGTGTATATGATGTAATAAATTACTGGGAATAAAAGCCTGTTGGGAGCAAGAGTTCCAATAAGGTTCTACAGTCCATATAATGTATGGTTTATATTTGGAAATAAGCTCCTCATTAAGTAGCTTTACCACCTTGTACATATACTAATATTCCTGTAATTTTCATTTGTATTTATTTTTTATTTGTATTTTATTTTTATTTTTCATGCTGCTCTCTTTCTTCTTTGTAAGGTGATTTTAAATGAGATTTTTTTTGCCTATCTACAGCATGGCAAACCATTTTCCCATCAGTACATGTTGCCAACTATTTTGTGGCTTAGTGTATACTGAATACTAGATTTATCTGGGATTATATGGCTGAAAGTATTTGATGGATGAATGAACAGACAACCACATTATTCATATGATTTATTTTGTTTATGATGTAGCAATATATGCCAACTAATAAATGTCAGATATCACTCACTCTGTTTATGTCATAATGGTACAATTTTACCAAATTATTGGTATATTGGTATATTGAAGTACAAACAACATTTATATTCTTGTACCTATATTTGCTGTTGACATTTAATTTAAGTGATATGGTTTAAATTTGAATGGTAATATGAAGGTATCTGTTTATTTGTACATTGATTATGTTTGTATGATGAAATGAAATTAATTATTCAGCAGTGCTTTTGTGTTATAAACAAATAGTGTGCCACAGTGGGTTAATGAATATTAGCTATTCCCACACATATGTTAATATGGCTTCACTTTTAATATGTATATAGGGGTTAAATGGGGGTGGTTTTTAGTTTTATTGGATTTGCTGATTCTTGTCACGTGTTCAATTTAATGGCCCAATTGGCATACAGCATTTATTTTAAATACCAGGTGTGGGCTTTAACCAGATATGTCTATGATTAAGGCTATCAAGCCAAAACATGTCTGACAGTATCTGGCTGTTTTTTCTCATTTTTTAATATGTGACCAATATAAAAAATTATTTACAGAAGAGGGTGCCGGCTGTCTACTTTTTTTGGATTGTGAACTTTTTCTCCCTGAGACTGGCACCTCTATTCTACAGCTTGTACTGGATCATTATTCATTTACTCCGATTGGAGCACAGAGGTCATGTGAGGGTTTTGACCAATAGGAGCCAAGCATTATTTGGCAGCAAGCAGGAAGTATCACGTCAATGATCGATCTAACTGTGGCATGAGAAGAGACATACCAGCAGCCTAAGATGGAGGGTTTACCAGTTTGTGCCATAACGGATCCCAGGAGGAGACATGAAAATCAGAATTCAGACTAGGCTACACTCAAGTGAGCGCCGGGAGCCATTCGATGTGTCGGTAAGCCTCAGACAGTTCTTTCCAGTGTGTCCCTTGTTGCTGGCCGGTGTGGAGATCATTGGCTGTGTGGATCCCTCCATGTGGTTTACTACTCACAGGCTGCCACCCCACTTGTCCTACATTTGTATACCTGCTGCTTTTGCATATGACTGTTGCTGCTTTTACTTTGCTTATGGCTATTACCCTCTTGTTCATATATGTGCCGAGTCTGGATGAAGCTACCCTGTTCTTTTAGTGGGACTTTGACTTTTATATATATATATAAAGGTAAATCTGACAAATTCCACGCAAATCTCCAAAAAATGGACTGGGCAAAATTATTGTCATCCTCAATTTAATATTTGGTAGCACACCCCTTGGAAAAAATAACTGAAATCAATTGCTTCATATATATATATATATATATATATATATATATATATATATGCATATACAAATGCACCTTCTTGTTTATTTTCACAGCTACTGTCAGTAAGTATCTATAAATTTAGATATGACACAGTTAATTTCTTGTTATGTATTTTATTTCATAATTCATATTACGTAAAAAGAAATGAGCTGTGTCATATGTGAATTTAAAAATATATATACAGTATATATATATACAGTATATATATATATATATTTTTATATATATATATATATATATATATATATATATATATATATATATATATATATATATATCAATGTAAATATTTTCATAGGAAATTAGCACATCTAGGCAAGATTCCACGCTTGCTTTTTCCCAGAAATACTTAATATACAATGTTACCAATGCACAAGAGAATTCTGGGTAAAATATGCAAATTAAATAAGCAAATTCTCATTTTTTTGCTTCAAAATACTGTTTTAACACAGCGATCCTTTTAACAGGATTATTGCAGCAAACCAGAAATCACTCACTAGACAGCCTGTTTCGTTCTTTTTGGAACTCATCAGTAGGAGATAAATTTCTGGTTGCTGCATTTGGAAAAAATAGCTTTACCAATGCAGCACATCGGGTTTATTTTCGGCGATGTCTGTCCACCGCTTCAGAGCAGGTGGACAGGTTATAGAGCAGAGGTCTTTAGATCGCTGCTTCATAACTTGTGTTTCTGGTGACTCTGAAGACTCACCGGAAACACGGGGCATCAAGCTCCATACGGAGCTTGATAAATAGGCCCCGGTACCCGCTGCTTTTTTGTTTTACAAAAGTGCACTTTTAAAACATTGCATGATGTAAATTGTGTTTTTAGGAATTGACATTGTCGTTTAATACTATGTAAAGGGATCATTTACATTACACCTTTAATGTAGGTGGTGATGCTGCTTTTAAAATTCTGCCAGTGTCAGGGAAGAATCACCTTGCACAGAGAAGTATAGTAAAAACCCTCTTGGTGAGACTTTCCTCAGACACTGATTTCAGCCAATCTTGATCGCAATACGGATCCCTTTATAAAAATTAATTGTAGAGTTGTAGAGTATACAATTATAAAACAGTTTCCAATTCACTTCTATTATCAAATTTGCTTTGTTCCCATGTTATTCTTTGTTGAAGAGATATTTAGATACTGTAGGTATTGGGCACATGTCTGGAGTACTACATGACAGGAAATGGTTAAGAGTTAAATGCATTTTTGGTCCTGAAACAATGATGTATGGTATTATGTGCAGTTACAGTGCATGAAACAAATATCTCACTAGAAAAAAAATTGCCATAAATTTATTGCTCATAAATTTCAAAATTCATAAAGATTTAGAATGGCCTCTCATCGCTAAAATCCTATATATAAATAAAGCTACATTTTTCTTGCATTTGTTTTCTTCTCAGTGCATAGAACAAATTCTACTGTCAATAACACCATCATCCAAAAAGCACCTTCAATTTATTACTAAACAAACAAATTAAACAGGAAAACATATACCCTTTATAGAACAATCCACTCTAACATACGCACAAAAGAAAACGTGAAAACAGTTTAAAAGAAATAAAAGAAACCAGAAAATGTGAGACCCACATCAGCTTTAAAACAGCAAGACACAACCACCAGAAAATATTTTTCATATTGGTCACGTCTTTTCAAATTCCATATACTGAGTAGAGGTCAAGAGTAAAAAATCTAAACCACACATCACAAAAGCCCTGGAACACTAGAGTAAGCCCCTTGTTGGCATCTGCAAGATTACCCAATGTGCGCTGGTATTACAAGTTGACTGTAATGCAAATAGTGATGTCCCGAACTGTTCGCCCGCGAACGGTTCCCAGCGAACATAGCTTGTTCACGTTCGCGGCTGCGGGCGAACACATGGCGATGTTCGATCCGCCCCCTATGTGTCATCATTGAGGACACTTTGACCCTGTATGTCACAGCCGTCTGACACATTAGAGCCAATTAACATCAGACACTCCCTCACAGACCCTCCCAGCTACTCGGCAGACGCCATTTTAGACTCATAATGACCTTGCTTACATAGTGAGAGGACGTGTTGTGTTTGTGCTCCTGACATTATAGGGAAATACATAGCTAGGCTAGTGTATTTAGTGTCCACTACAGTCCAGAAGGACTCCACTCATCTCCGCTGCAAGGACAGCACCCCAAAAAGCCCTTTTTAGGGCTATATTTCGTGCCTTTTTTTTTTCTTTGTATTTTTATTAGCATTTGCCTGGCTTTCAGCCTGTGTGTAAGGCTCACAGCATATGCTGTGATTACTGCCACCACTGATATTTCCCTAACAACATTAGTTTAAATTTAACTAACCAAAAATTTTAATTATTTTGCTAGTGTAATTTTTTTTCATTTTCTATCAGGCCAGTGTCACACAGCATATACTCTGATTCATTGCTCAGTGCCAGCCACCAGTGTTAATATCCGTTTATAACATTATTTTAAATTAAAAAAAAAAAAAAAAAAAAAAATGTAATAGCTGCCCTTCCAAGGCTATCAGCCACGACTCATATGTATGTGCTTAACCTTTTTCTTTAAATTCCCTTACACTACCTGATAGATACGACATCATTACTGATGTTTTAAAGCACATTATTGCAAACAATTTGGGAATGTTAGGTGATTTAGGCCCTTTATGGGTTAAAAGCAGACTCTGCATAAACTATGTAATTTTACATGGGAGTTTTGCCAGGGATCCCCCTCCAGCATGCCACAGTCCAGGTGTTAGTAACCTTGAAACAACTTTTACATCACTATTGTGGCCAGAAAGAGTCTTTGTAGGTTTTAAAATTCGCATGCCTATTGAATTCAATGGCGGTTTGCGCGGTTCGCTGGTTCACGAACAATACCGGAAGTTCGAGTCCGCCGTTCACAAACCGAAAATTTTAAGTTTGCGACATCACTAAATGCAAACGCTCGTTTGCATTGCTGGGAAGCATTGGGCTCACAAGAGCACACTTCCATAGGAGCCTCGTTCTCCTGCCGTCTATGAACTAGCACAGCGAAGGGAGTAAGTTGTGCAGCAATGACAGCAAATTGTAAATATATATGTATATGATTATATACATATATATGTGTTAATTTGTGTAAATACATATATAAGCATATACATATATATATTTACTAGGAACACACAGTTCCCATAGACCTCAATCTAA
The DNA here is from genome assembly GCF_027579735.1 of Bombina bombina. Taxonomy (NCBI): domain Eukaryota; kingdom Metazoa; phylum Chordata; class Amphibia; order Anura; family Bombinatoridae; genus Bombina; species Bombina bombina. Next base: position 919,671,436 of record NC_069500.1, read on the forward strand.
AGGCACTTCTGCCAATTTTACCCCGAAAATAATGCCTAGTAAAACTATTTTAATAAAAAATAAAAATGCTACAATTTTTATTTTTAAATAAAATACATTAAACTGTATTTTGGGTGCATTTCAGGTACATTTATAAAATTAACCAGAGATCTGATCTCTGTTTAATTTTATAAATGATTGATAATTACTACCGCGAACTAACGATAACAATAACTAGCCACTTGTAATGTCTGGTTATTTATTGTGTGCCCGCAAATCGGCTGCGTATAATTTAGCACTGCACTGCACTTAGAATTTAAGTTATACCCTGCAGAAATTCTCTTTCAGATACTTGCAATGTAACTTAGGTTCCATAATGGCTATATTACAAGGGATTCGCAAACTGTTTTGCATAAGCGATATCGTGCTTTTGCAAGCCTTTTTAATTGCGCTGCTATTACAAGTTGAGTGAATCGCCATTTATGCTTTAATCCTTACCGCTTTTTTTACAGCTTTGGTTAACTGTTTTTCAAAACAAAAAAGTTGCACAAAACACTTCAAAAATACATAACAAAGTACAGTTACACTCATATTAACACTGTCTAATAAAAAAAAAATGCACAAAAAAGTTAAAAGGGCACAAAGATATGAGATCTCAGGTGTTAGAAAAAAAAAAAAGAAAAAGCCGCCAAAGTACTATAACATACATTGCTAAAGATATAATTGTATGTATATAGATATGTATTTATATGTATTTACAGACATATATACACATACAAACACGTAAATATATATGCACACATATATAGAAATATATAAGTGCTTTAGATCCCTTTGCCATTAAAAGGACAGTCAAGTCCAAAATAAACTTTCATGATTCAGATAGGGCATGCAATTTTAAACAATTTTCCAATTTACTTTTATCACCAATTTTGCTTTGTTCTCTTGGTATTCTTAGTTGAATGCTAAACCTCGGAGGTTCATATGCAAATTTCTAAGACCTTGAAGGTCGCCTCTTCTCTCAGGGAATTTTGACAGTTTTTCACCACAGTTAGTTCATGTGTGTCATATAGATAACACTGTGCTCACGCACGTGGAGTTCCTAGGAGCCAGCACTCATTGGCTAAAATGCATGTCTATCAAAAGAACTGAAATAAGGGGCCAGTTTGCAGAGGCTTAGATACAAGATTATCCCAGAGGTAAAAAGTTTATTAATATAACTGTGTTGGTTATGCAAAACTAAGGAAAGGGTAATAAAGGGATTATCTATCTTTTAAAACAATAAAAATTCTGTTGTAGACGGTCCCTTTACGTAGATGAAAACATGATAAAACATATATTTGCAAAATTCATATTTAATAAATATTTTAACTATGTATTTACTGTAAATATTTCCCATTTGCTAATGCATGATGGGTGGGGTTTTTTCAACATTTTTTTTCTCCATTGACTTCTATGGGGAATGTGAAAAGTGCAATGGTGTTTGCACGATCTCGGGTGTTAGTTTTATTTTCTACTTTTTTTTCCCATTGTTTTCTATGGGGGAATACATGCACGCGCATGTATTTTTGCGCTATTCGGGTTACCGTTTGTGCAAAATAAAAAAAAATTGGAACTTGTAATACGAACGCAACGCAACTAGCGCAAAGACCTTAACTCTACCAGAGTTTTAGAAGATGCCGTCTGGGTGAAGACTTCTGCGGGCTTGGATGAAGACTTCGTCCACTTCGTTGAGGACTTCTCCCGGCTTCTTGGAGGATGGATGTTGGATCTTCAAAACTGTAATTAAATCTTCTGGGGTTAGTGTTAGGATTTTTTCAAGGGTGTATTGGGTTTGTTTTAGTTTTAAATTAGGACTTTGGGCCTGCAATAGAGCTAAATGCCCTTTTAAGGGCAATGCCCATCCAAATGCCCTTTTCAGGGCAATGGGGAACTTAGTTTTTTTTAGATAGTATATTATTTGGGGGGTTGGTTGTGTGGGTGGTGGGTTTTACTGTTGGGGGGTATTTGTATTTTTTTTTTACAGGTAAAAGAGCTGATTACTTTGGGGCAATGCCCTGCAAAAGGCTCTTTTAAGGGTTATTTGTAGTTTATTGTGGGCTAGGGTTTTTTTTTATTTTGGAGGAGCTTTTTTATTTTCATAGGGCCCTTAGATTAGGTGTAATTAGTTTAAAGCTTTGATAATTTATTTTTTGTTTTTTGTAACTTAGTAATTGTTTAGTATAGATTTAAACTATTGGAGTAGGGTTAGGTGTTTAAATATATAATATAGCTAATTTAATTTTTAGTTTAATGTTATTTTAGTATAAAAGTTAGGTTAGATTAATTAATAGTTTAATATAGTTTAATGTAATTTTATTATAATAGTTAGGGTAGGTTAATTATTAACTTAATATAGTTTAATGTAATTTTATTATAATAGTTAGGGTAGGTTAATTATTAATTTAATATAGTTTAATGTAATTGTATTATAATAGTTAGAATAGGGTAATTATTAGTTTAATATAGTTTAATTTAAATCTAAAGGTAAGTTTAAATTAATTATAAGATGGGGATGAGTTAATATTTAATTACAGTTAGCGGGTTATTAGGTTTAGGGATTAATAGGTTAATTTATGGCGATGTGGGGGGCTGGCGGTTTAAGGGTTAATACATTTATTTACTTGCGGTGGGCTCCGGGAGCGGCGGGATAGGGGTTAATATTTTTATATAGGTGGCGACGGTGTAGGGGGTGGCAGGTTAGGGGTTAATAAGTATAATGTAGGTGGCAGCGGTGTCGGGGAGGCATAGGAATAAATAGTAATAGTCTTGGATTTTATTTCTACACTGACTTCTATGGGGAAGACGTGCTCGTGCATGCGGCAGGCAGATTTACCTAACGCACTGAAAAATCGTAGACAAGAAGACTCCTAATACCAGAGTTATAATTGTGAAACTAACTCATGTTTTCTTGCATTAGTTCCGCTATGACAAATAGATCAAGAAATGGCTAGTTCTCTATGGAGTTATGGCTTTTACTTCTGTGAAATTCACTACAACATCAAATTGTTATACAAATCTACATTACATCAACTACAAATCACCATCAACAATACAATTTTTTTTTAATAAATTACATCATATTTAAACGGAAAGAAAAATAATTTGAAAATTTCATTACTTACAAACAGTAGACAATTAGAAACACCTCTCATTTACCTCTATTATTGCATTTAATTTATTCAACTCATATGCTTGCATGAACAGCATATCTACATAGGCTTAACACATGATCATTAATGGATGCACATACATTACTTTTCTCATTCATTCATACATGTGCATTGATATTATGGCCAAAAAAACACATTAGATTCTCTCTATGAATCACGAAACATAAAATAAGGATTTTACTGTCCCTTTAACATCACGATTCACTCAGAATATACCATTAGGAATTACGTACAATAAGCACATCATTAGAACAGATTACAGCTGTCACTTTTTGGGAAGGAACAACAATGCTATACTGGTTTATATGTCAGCATATGTGGGAGAGAATCACAATATATACGTATATGTACATAACACGCATCACGCAACCACAAAGCACACATTTATATTTTTAATCAGCACACAATAACAATGTAGCACAATACAACAACAGAATGAGGATTTGATAACTACACAGGCAGATTGCTAATATGATGACGTCATTAGAAGCTTCAAACATACACATTACAGCTTTAAAGGGACACGTACAATATTGACATCTCGCAAATCACTTATATATACAATACTAGAGATGTCAGCTGTTACTTTATCTTTTACAAACAATATTGCAGCAACATTGATCGATCAGATTCTATGCCATTATACACAAGTATGCACTTTCATTCATGTTAGCGTGGATGTGTGCTTTTTACTATAAGATTGCGTTAATTAAGTATTTATTACGCATATGAACAAACATTACGGAGATGCACTGTATATGTTACATTTTACACTTTCACATTGCGATTCATTGGGGAAAAACAAAATTTCAGCAAACACCTAAAAAGACACCAAATTTGAAAGCATTCTCGCCACTCACATACAAACAAGTGTATACAATCAGCAATCATTACGAACACGCTACCATTGGACTAATTGCACTATAAAACCCCCAAACAACATGGCCAAAGCGTCCCTTGTGATCAACATTGTATCAAATCGCTTTTGTGTTTTTGCATACCTTGTTACTCCTTGTGTGTTTGCTCTGCTGTTTGGTTTTGTGCTGCTTAGCTTGGCAAATATGGATGATGCTGAGTTGGATGCTGCTGGTGCTGCTGCACAAGTAGCGTTCTATAGAATCAGACGGGCTCGGTGGCTCCAAGAGAGACAAAGGGCTTGTTTGGTTCGAGGTCCTCGTGTTCATAGGGTGAGACTCACCTTGGACAACATGAGTGACTTCGAGGTTTATGACAAGTATAGGCCTCATATGGAGCCACGTAGACGTATGTCAACGGCAATCCCTGGTATGACCAAGATGCTTAGTTGTATACACGTCCTGGCCTCCAGGAGTTTTCAATCTGGAGAGGGGTACCTGCATGGGCTTGCCAAGGGTACTTTCTCTGTTGTTTTTGACAACTTTCTGGACGCCATAGTACCAGTCAGTAAGCGTTACATAGGATTCCCTCAGAATGATAGTGATTGGAGGCACCTGAAGAGGGAATTCTTTGCTATCGCTCGAATGCCCAATGTCTTGGGAGCAATAGATTGCACCCATATTGCACTGCGTGATCCACAACATGACTTGCCCTTCCGAAATTGCAAACAATTGCATAGTCTGAACATGCAGTTTGTTTGTGACACACGTATGCAGATTATGCAGGTGTGTGCGAATTTCGGCGGGCTTGTCATGATGCCCGCATCCTCAGACAGTCGTCCCTGTGGCGGCAGTTTGAGGACAGAGTTTCCACCTGCGTGGCTCGTTGGTGAGTATTTGTGCACAACATGGTTAATTAGTTAGACAATTGCTACTGTAGTTTTAAAAAACAGTTTTGTTTGTGTAATGTGCAAAATGAGGAAGTATAGGATGCAATTTAACCATTTAATTGTCTTTCCGTAAATGTCTAGTTTTAGCTCCAAACAGATATGTAGCATGTCTTAGCTTAAATGGGCAGATAGAGAAAGCAAATTAACCATTTTGTTTTTATTTTAGCAAAGGTCTGGTTTATGTGAAATACGCATATGTAGCATGTCTTAGCTTAAATGGGCAGCTCTAGGATGCAATTTAACCATTTAATTGTCTATCCGCAAATGTCTAGTTTTAGTTCCAAGCAGATATGTAGCATGTCTTAGCTTAAATGGGAAGATAGAGAATGCAATTTAACCATTTTGTTTTTATTTTAGCATATGTCTGGTTTATGTGAAATACGCATATGTAGCATGTCTTAGCTTAAATGGCCAGATAGAGAATGCAATTTAACCATTTTGTTTTTAGTTTAGCAAATGTCTGGTTTATGCAAAATATGCATATGTAGCATGTCTTAGCTTAAATGGCCAGATAGAGAATGCAATTTAACCATTTTGTTTTTATTTTAGCAAATGTCTGGTTTATGCGAAATACGCATATGTAGCATGTCTTATCTTAAATGGCCAGATAGAGAATGCAATTTAAACATTCAATTGTCTTTCCGCAAATGTCTAGTTTTAGCTCCAAACACATATGTAGCATGTCTTAGCTTAAATGGGCAGATAGAGAATGCCATTTAACCATTTAATTGTCTTTCCGCAAATGTCTAGTTTTAGCTCCAAACAGATATGTAGCATGTCTTAGCTTAAATGGGCAGATAGAGAATGCCATTTAACCATTTAATTGTCTTTCCGCAAATGTCTAGTTTTAGCTCCAAACAGATATGTAGCATGTCTTAGCTTAAATGGGAAGATAGAGAATGCAATTTAACCATTTTGTTTTTATTTTAGCAAATGTCTCGTTTATGTGAAATACGCATAGGTAGCATGTCTTAGCTTAAATGGGCAGATAGAGAATGCAATTTAACCATTTTGTTTTTAGTTTAGCAAATGTCTGGTTTATGCGAAATACGCGTATGTAGCATGTCTTATCTTAAATGGACAGATACAGAATGCAATTTAACCATTTTGTTTTTAGTTTAGCAAAGGTCTGGTTTATGCGAAATACGCATATGTAGCATGTCTTAGCTTAAATGGGCAGATAGAGAATGCAATTTACCATTTTTTTTTATTTTAGCAAATGTCTGGTTTATGCAAAATACGCATAGGTAGCATGTTTTAGCTTAAATGGGCAGATAGGGAATGCGATTTAACCATGTCATTTTCTCTTTCAGCAAATGTCTAGTTTTAGCTCCAAACAGATATGTAGCATGTCTTAGCTTAAACGGGCAGATAAAGAATGCGATTTAAACATATAATTCTTTTTTTATGAAAATGTTTATTTTAGGGGATTTTCGTGTACAGAAATGAAAAGTATTTTAATATAATAATTATAAATAAATTGATAATATTTGTCATTTTGTTATGTTCATTATTTATAGGTGATTCTGGTTACATGAGCCGGCCTTGGCTCATTACCCCGTTGCGTAACCCCACCGACGAGGCCCAGGAGTGCTATAATAGGATGCACAAGCGGACTAGGGCTGTAGTGGAGAGGATGTTTGGGCTCCTCAAAATGAGACTCAGATGCCTGGACAGTTCTGGAGGAGCCCTCCAATACAGCCCTAGTAAGGTGGCGAAGATCGTTATAGCCTGCAGCGTCCTGCATAACATTGCACAGTGGGCTGGGATGCTACAGGCCGTCCAGGCGCCCCAAGGCCTCCTCCAAGATGAGGAGGACGATCCTATTCTAGAGGAGCCATTCCGGGACGAGGGGCTCAATGTCAGAGCAAACATCATCAACCGCCACTTCAGACGGTAAATAATAGAAGTTAGATTGGAGTATTGCGAATATGTGTGAATTCTAGGGAAATGAGAAGGAGAGAATTGTGCAAACATGTTAGGATTGTTCATCAAATGATTATAAACATTTATTTTGCTTATTATAGGTGATGCTTATTATAGGTGTAATGACTTTGCCACCTGGTTTTTAAAGCCATCAGCTGGTAAGTATAAATAATGTATGGACTGTGGCTGGAGGGAATTTGGCGCAATCACCCATCATATGGCATACATTTTACAAACTAGTATTTAGATTACACATTACTAGAAATTTGGATACTCAGAAAGGGATCATCTAGCAAGACTATATGCTTCAAAGTCATATTCAAAGTCACACATCAGAGGTTAGGTCTGCACAATGTATGACTCCTCTTCACACTTGATTGATAGAACATAACACAAGATGCTACTCATGCTTAGTAAGCTAGTGATAGAAATAGTTTCAGAAATGGGGGGGGTGCAGAACTAATTCACACACTTCTATTAATAATTTTATTTTCACTTTTTTGGCCATTAGGGAGATGACTTCATCTAAAGACGTAAAGTGAAGAATTCAAGCCTGAAAGTGACAAATTCAAGCCTGAAAGTGACAAATTCAAGCCTGAAAGTGAAGAATTCAAGACTGAGGGCTCCATGTACTAAGAGGCGGGCGGACAGCTTCTTAACTCGCAAAGCTGTCCGCCCGCCTCCGCTACACACGGGCAGCGGATCTATTGATCCGCTTGCCCGTATGTATCATTACACACTCAGCGGAGTGTGTAATGCCCGCCCCTTCAGTCGCGCGACCAATCACGCGACTGAAGGGGCTGTCAATCACCGAGAGCGAGCGAGCTCTCGGTGATTCTGCTTCGCCACCTAAGAGGTGGCGTAGGGTGTAGGAAGCAGCGGTCTAATGACCGCTGCTTCTTACATTGCGGGAAGCAGGCTCGCATATGCGAACCTGCCCCGCAAAGGCTCCGGAGCAGCTTTCGCTGCTTCGTACATGGAGCCCTGAGGGCTCCATGTACTAAGCCGTCAATTCATCCGTCATTGTAGACGCGGATAAACTCGCCGTTACTCGCCTCGGGCGAAATGGTGTCCGCTGTCGCTATGTACTAATATTCCCCCAATAAATAGACAAGTCTAGCCCGCCGCGAGCAGTTGCGGATTGTTGATAAATTTGACGCCTCGCTCGCCGCGACTAAGCTGATGTACTTAACTTTCAGTTGAATTGTCTGGCCAATTATTAACACGTGACATGCAAGGTGTCACGAACATCATAGTAGTCACGGGAATAGAATTTTGCTCCTATAAAAGTTCAACTTATCTAAACAACTTTATTATTGTTCAAAATTTTTTGAAGAGTGATAACAGAGCGTTATTTTTGTAATATTTATTTACAATTTGGATATGGCTTCATCTGGATCTGATAATATATAAATATTAATATAAAAATAATTATAAAGATTGACAACTATACAATACAAATTTAAAATATAGATTACTCTTTAATTACAGTCGACAAATTGGGCGCAATTTATGTACATGAAAATGAGAGACAAATTAGACGCCAGTTATGCTGTAAGTACAATGCTGATATTACTGCCTTTTATATATGTCTAGACTGGCGTCTAGATTGACTTTCCTATTGTTTTCTACCTTGCCCGCCACCTAAAAGGTGGCGAGGCAAAAATAACGAGGTGGGAGCGGAAATTGTAGCGAGCGGACAAATAGATTTTTTAGTACATTCGTTTTTGGCGAGTTGGTGGTCAAATGTGTCTAATTACAGTGAAAAATGGAGCGGTAGCGAGGTTTGGCGGATAAGTACGCTCGCAATTTTAAAGATGCGAGTTTTAACATAATTGACGGCTTTGTACATATCAGTTTGCGAATTTTGACACGAGATTTGTTGCGGGTAGCTCGCTGACTGCTTAGTACATGGAGCCCTGAAAGTGAAGTATCCCAGACTGAAAGTGAAGAATCCCAGATTGAAAGTGATGAATACCAATGTGATCATGTCTGGCATTGTCTTTCAAATGTGCTGACCTTGAAAACCATACAAAGACACGTTCACATGGTAAGTGGCAACAATTTTATGGACTAAGGCTGTGGATGCATCCTATTGGAGACACTTAGATTATTTTTCTTTTAGATGGTATTTCACAATCTTCTATTTTGAAAATGATGAATAAGACACCTAATGAAGATAAATTGATATTTTGAAGATAATTACCTTTCAAAGACCATACATCCAGGTTAGTTTGCACAATGCATGCGCGTTAAGAATCACAGGAGGAAGAATGTTAAAAGAATTAGGAATAGATACATGTCCTATATTAGAATATGTTTATTTTACATACATTACCCATACATTGTGCTACAGAGGACTCACATTCTGACCAATCAGACAAAGGAATACATTCTATAGTTGATATAGAGGTATATTATTTGAAGGGACATGAAATATTACATTTAATTATGTTCAGCATACAATATAAATAGATTTTTTTTAATGTGATATGCATTATGTTGTCTAATGTTTAATTCTAAGATTGATTAGACAATATAATGGTATTTCTAATTATGGATAGATATAGATTTCATGTCTGAACCTTGTTTTTAAATATCAAGACCAAAAAGATACATGTTAGAGCATAGACACAAGATGATTTAACAATTATTCGATTTAATGAATATTTTAAGACGTGTTCATGAAATAATTAATGTTTATAATTTTCTTTCTTTTTCAGAGTTTCATCTGTGATTTTTTTTTGTTTTTTGTTTTTAATTTGATTTATTTTCTTGTCAATAAATTTATTTTCATACTATATCTTCTATTTTTTTAATTAAAATACATATTCTTAGAGACATATCTTTATCATAGTAAGATAAGAAGAAATATATCCATCTAATATGACAAGTAAACCAAATATTACTCCCATGACTGTTAGTCATCTATTTGACAAGCACATGCCAGATATAAAATAGAATAACTTTGGTTAATTTATTGAACGTAAAATATCAACACAGCTTATTCAAATAATGTTAAAGTCAAGTATCTTTCAACAATTTAATTTGGACTTTAATACATCTATGCTTTTATTGTGTGATTTATAGATGTTAAAATCATAAAATGTTTATGATGAGGATATGTAGTCTAAATTATACAAAACAATTTTGTTCATTTCACTTTTAAGAAAGGAAAGTGTTTAACTTACATTAAAGTGACAGTGTAGTTGAATGTTAGATTTACATAAAAATATCTTGGATTTTCATTAGGTATCCAAAAACATTATTACAATAAATATAGGTTATTCATCTTTAATTTTCTTAAAGTTAATATTTTAGAAATTATCTGTAAATGAAAAGTAAGTTCATTTCATATTTAGACCAAGCTAATTATTGTATGCCATATTGATTACTTTTCAGTAGTGATGTCGTGAATAGTTCGCCGGCGAATAGTTCCTGGCAAACATAGCATGTTCCCGTTTGCCGCGGCAGGTGAACAGATGCTATGTTCGATCCGCCCCTATTCGTCATCATTGAGTAATACTTTGACCCTGTACCTCACAGTTAGCAGGCACATTCCAGCCAATCAGCAGCAGACCCTCCCTCCCAGACCCTCCTACCTCCTGGACAGCATCAATTTTAGATTCATTCGGAAGCTGCATTGTTAGTGAGAGGAGGGACAGTGTAGCTGCTGCTGATTTAGTAGGGAAATCTATAGCTAGGCTAGTGTATTCAGTGTCCACTACAGTCCTGAAGGACTCATCTGATCTCTGCTGTAAGGACAGCACCCCAAAAAGCCCTTTTTAGGGCTGCTTTTTTTTTCCTGTTTAATCTAATTGCAGTTGCCTGCCTGCCAGCATGTGTGTCAGGCTCACAGAGTATACTGTGCCAAATTGCCCAGTGCCACCACTCACATCTGGTGTAACAGTAGTGTAGATTAAAAAAAAAACAACACTTTTTTGACTGTGTTAAATAATAGCAGTCAGTTTCCTTCACACGTGTGCGTTTCAGTGCCTGCCTGCCAGGGCACAGTGTCACCCCAGTGCAACTCATATCTGGTGTAACAGTAGTGTAGATTTTAAAAAAACAACACTTTTTTGACTGTGTTAAATAATAGCAGTCAGTTTCCTTCACACGTGTGTGTTTCAGTGCCTGCCTGCCAGGGCACAGTGTCACCCCAGTACAACTCATATCTGTTGTAACAGTAGTGTAGATTTAAAAAAAAAAAACACTTTTTTGACTGTGTTAAATAATAGCAGTCAGTTTCTTTCACACGTGTGCGTTTCAGTGCCTGCCTGCCAGGGCACAGTGTCACCCCAGTGCAACTCATATCTGTTGTAACAGTAGTGTAGATTTAAAAAAAAACAACACTTTTTTGACTGTGTTAAATAATAGCAGCAGTCACTGTGCTCATGCACAAGAAGTTATCTGGGAGCAGGCACTGATTGGCTAGACTGCAAGTCTGTCAAAGGAACTGAAAAAAGGGGCAGTTTGCAGAGGCTTAGATACAAGATAATCACAGAGGTTAAAAGTATATTATTATAAATGTGTTAGTTATGCAAAACTGGGAAATGGGTAATAAAGGGATTATCTATCTTTTAAAACAATAAAAATTCTGGTGTAGACTGTCCCTTTAAACAGGGAGTTTGGTCTGTCACTGTGAAGCGGGCGTAACCCTTACACTACCTGATCGATACAACATCATACCTGATGTTTTAAAGCACGTTATTCCAAACTATTTAGGAATATTAGGTGATTTATGCCCTTTATGGATTAAATCCAGACTCTGCATCAAATATGTAATTTTCCATGGGAGTTTTGCCATGGATCCCCCTCCGGCATGCCACAGTCCAGGTGTTAGTCCCCTTGAAAAAACTTTTCCATCACTATTGTGGCCAGAAAGAGTACCTGTGGGTTTTAAAGTTCGCCTGCCTATTGAAGTCAATGGCGGTTCGCAAACAGTTGTGAAAGTTAATTTTTATGTTCGCGACATCACTACTTTTCAGTTCTAGTGGAGTCATTTGAAGGGTTATTTAACTATAGATAGATCAAAAGATAACTTATAGCAATTATTCTCCTTACCTCTTGGATAGATAGCACATAACTAGATGTATTTTCATTCCCCTTTAGTTTCTTTATACAATGTTAACTCCACATATTCCTAATGGTTTGATCCTTAAAGGGACATTCCAAAAATATTTCATTTAGTGAATTATAGACAATACAAATTTTAGTTAAACACCATTTAAATGTACTATTATTATCTAATTATATTCAGTTTTTAGCTATCCTTTGTTAAAGAAATAGCAATGCACATGGGTTAGACAATGACATAAGGCATCTATGTGCAACCAACAATCAGCAGCAAAAGAGCCTATCTAGATATGGTTTTCAGTCAAGAATATAAATTGATAAAAAGATAATGAGAGAATAAAACCAAATGTGACGTTGTTTTAACATTGTATTATCCATCTAAATCGATATAGAACATATAGCTTAAAGGGACACTGAACCCAATTTTTTTCTTTCGTGATTCAGATAGAGCATGCACTTTTAAGCAACTTTCTAATTTACTACTATTATCAATTTCTCATCGTTCTCGAGCTATCTTTATTTGAAAAAGAATGCATCTAAGCTTCTTTTTTGGTTCAGCTCTGGACAGCACTTTTTTATTGGTGAATTAATTTATCCACCAATCAGCAAGAACAACCCAGGTTGTTCACCAAAAATGTGCCGGCATTTAAACTTACATTCTTGCATTTCAAATAAAGATACCAAGAGAATGAAGAAAATTTGATAATAGGAGTAAATTAGAATGTTGCTTAAAATTTCATGCTCTATCTGAATCACAAAAGAAAAAAATTGTGTTCTGTGTCCCTTTAATGTCACTTTAAGGTAAAGCTGTATAAATACAGACGTTAGAAGATATTTCATTCACAGTGGGGCAAACAATACAGAAGGTAATACAAATATGCTTGATTCTCATGTTATACTAATTTTTCGAAAGGGAGGTGCATAGGTTTATGATCAGCAAAGCATTACTGGGAAATATCTACTTCATTGTGGCTGGCCAACAATGCATATTTACAATATTTAGACAGATGTATTTAGATCAAGTTCAAGATTGCATATTAGCTCATGAAAGGGACGGAAATTTAAAAGCGTTTCTTTCTGGAATCATATATAAAATGTAATTATTAACATTTAATTCTATCATCCATTTTAAATTATTATTTTTGGATTATTTCCTTTACAACCATATCTAGATATGCTCAGTAGCTGAACATTAGTGGATGCACAGAGATGCCTTGTGTGATTGGCTCAACCATGTGCATTGCAATTTCTTCTGTTAAGGATATCTAAAGATTAATCTAAATTGATAGTTTCATTTTAAAGTATAAAAATATATTATCTCTCAGGATCATTTTAAGAAAATATTTGTTGTAATGTCCCTTTAAAAATAAAGACGCCATTGCCCAATAACAAATGTGAGCAGTTCAGACAAATACAAGCTTGAGGTTTATTTACTAATATAAACAAACGTGTCTTTTAACATTTATAATCAGATTATACAAGGTGCGGCCATTATAACCAGAAATTAGGCATATCAGAAATCTTGCGTGGGAAACGTATCTTGCAGCACGAGATTCGCATCTTTAAAAATTAGATTGTAATGTTACGCAATAGCACACAATCGATGTGCATTAAAAATACATTTAATAGAGCAATGTCAATACTTCACAATAAGTCACAGAATTGTTTTAATAAACAATAAATACATACAATGTTATATTTGTATTATTACAACTTATTTGTATTAAAGAACATGATCGATATTAAACATTGAAATGTGTAAAACATTTACTAATGTGACTGGATTATATTTCAATAATAAAATGTCAAAACAATATTTAATGGATCACGTATATTACATCTGCGTCACACATATCCGCATAACAGTCCCATGAGTTACAAATAAGACTACATGCCAAATGGAGTAACAGCACCCCCAGGAGGTATGTGTATGAAAGTTACTAAGATATGAAACATTAAGGAACAACCAATCAGAGTTCATCACACCAACATAACTTGAGTTATTATGCTCTCACAGACATGATAACAAAATTTCAAAATTTGATCCAATCAGATGTACAGATACCATGTCCCATGGTGCATCTCATGTTTACTTCACCATATAAAAGTCCTTTACACGTTGCCATCTCTGTCAGTTCTCTAATGCCTGCTGGCAGTCATATATATCTATATTATATATTATTATTATATATTCAAAGGACTAGCAGGCATGACACCTCCCAGGTTCACCAAGCCGGAGAGTGCTACACTGGTCAACGCCGTCGAGGTTTTCTATCCGCAGCTGTTTGGGAACAAGAAGAAGTCGATGAAGCAGAGTATTAAAAAGGCCCTCTGGGAGTCTATCACCAAAGATGTTAAATTGGTGTTGGGCGTCCAGAGGAGCCAAGATCAAATCATGCAGAGGTTCGGAGATATGAGGTTGCGCTTGCACAAAAAAGTCAAGCTCATAAGGGACTGGGTAAAAGCCCGTAAGAGGGATGGGAAAAAACCAAGCCCCAACGGAAAATGTACCTACTCCCTTATGAGGTGACTTTATGCGACCTCCTCAATCTCTGGTCCCCCGCAGATTTAGATCCTCTCGCTCATCGGCCTCTTCTTCTCCCCCCCCAGCTGCTGGATCAGAAAGTCCTGACCCGGAGGCTAGTGCAACTGCTTCTCTGTCCGGTAGCCTGGGAGGAGCGGAGAGAGAATCTGAACCAGGTAACTAACCAACTTCATATTGTGGCCTCTAGTTATCAAAGTCTGGTGGACCTGATCCAACAGTGCGGATCAGGTCCGACAGACTTCGCTGAATACGGCGAGCAATACGCTCTCCGTATTCAGCATTGCACCAGCAGCTCACAAGAGCTGCTGGTGCAATGCCGCCCCCTGCAGACTCGCGGCCAATGGGTCGCCAGCAGGGGGTGTCAATCAACCCGATCGTACTAGATCGGGTTGATTTCCGCTGATGTGTGTCAGCCTGCTCAGAGCAGGTGGACAAGGTTATGGAGCAGGGGTCTTTGTGACCGCTTCTTCATAACTGCTGTTTCTGGCGAGTCTGATATTAAGATCTGAGTAGATTTTTTAGAAATTTGTATATAGTCATATATTCAACCTATATATATATCTCACATCATACGCTACATATGATGTTCAGATATCTGATTTTAGATTCGTCACACATGAAATAGGAGTGATGTTTCTTGCGCTCTACAGAATATGCGTCACAGAGCGAAAAAGGAATTGCACATCTGTGAAATCCCTATCATCTGCCATTTCATACATTGACTATCGAATCATAAAACATTTCTAAATATTATTTGTTATTGTTCAATATTAACAAATATCTGATTTGAATCTCGTAATACACCCAATTGCCAATATATTTGAAGTATTTATAAATGATACTCATCACACTACTATATCCAAAACAATTCTGAATCATGGATGCGCAATTCCTCTTGGAATCATTGCGCAATGATCACAAAAGATAGAATTGCTCACACACGTGAACATGTGTTTGCTGTAACTGGCATCGCTTTAGACATGTTGGTCAAATCACGGATGCGCAATTCCGCTTGGAATCATTGCGCAATCATCACGAAAGATAGAATTGCGCACACACGTGAACATGTGTTTGCTGTAACTGGCATCGCTTTAGACATGTTGGTCAAATGTATACGTTAATTAGTATATATGGGAAGAATACAGTATCCTTATTTACAATCTTCTACGTTATAAAAGCTATACTAGCAAGATCAAAATAAACAATGAACTATCTCTATCAATTGTTGAGAATGCTAGAAGACACAAAATAAATTAAAGCTACAGTCAACAACATAAAAGATTGAAAATAAGAATACAGGATCTCTTTATTTAGACATTAATTGAGGAAACAATGAACTTGTGTAAATACCAATAGATTTGTACTTTGTCAATTAGAATTGAAAAATCAGATTGTTTGTGTCCATGACCTGATTTGTATTAACCCCTTAATGACCACAGCACTTTTCCATTTTCTGTCCGTTTGGGACCAAGGCTATTTTTACATTTCTGCGGTGTTTGTGTTTAGCTGTAATTTTCCTCTTACTCATTTACTGTACCCACACATATTATATACCGTTTTTCTCGCCATTAAATGGACTTTCTAAAGATACCATTATTTTTATCACATCTTAAAATTTACTATAAAAAATTTTATAAAATATGAGGAAAAAATCGAAAAAAACACATTTTTTCTAACTTTGACCCCCAAAATCTGTTACATATCTACAACCACCAAAAAACACCCATGCTAAATAGTTTCAAAATTTTATCCTGAGTTTAGAAATACCAAATGTTTACATGTTCTTTGCTTTTTTTGTAACTTATAGGGCCATAAATACAAGTAGCACTTTGCTATTTCCAAACCATTTTTTTTTCAAAATTAGTGCTAGTTACATTAGAATACTAATATCTTTCAGGAATCTCTGAATATCCATTGACATGTATATATTTTTTTTTAGTAGACAACCCAAAGTATTGATCTAGGCCCATTTTGGTATATTTCATGCCACCATTTTACCGCCAAATGCGATCAAATGCAAAAAATCGTTCACTTTTTCACAAATTTTTTCACAAACTTTTGGTTTCTCACTGAAATTATTTACAAACCGCTTGTGCAATTATGGCATAAATGGTTGTAAATTCTTGTCTGGGATCCCCTTTGTTCATAAATAGCAGACATATATTGGCTTTGGCGTTGCTTTTTGGTAATTAGACGGCCGCTAAATGCCACTGCGCACCACACGTGTATTATGCCCAGCAGTGAAGGGGTTAATTAGGGAGTATGTAGGGAGCATTTTGGGGTAATTTTAGCTTTAGTGTAGTGTAGTAGACAACCCCAACTATTGATCTAGGCCCATTTTGGTATATTTCATGCCACCATTTCACCGCCAAATGCAATCAAATTAAAAAAAACGTTAACTTTTTCACAATTTTAGGTTTCTCACTGAAATTATTTACAAACAGCTTGTGCAATTATGGCACAAATGGTTGTAAATGCTTCTCTGGGATCCCCTTTGTTCAGAAATAGCAGACATATATGGCTTTGGCGATGCTTTTTGGTAATTAGAAGGCCGCTAAATGCTGCTGCGCATCACGCGTGTATTATGGCTAGCATTGAAGGGGTTAATTATGTAGCTTGTAGGGAACTTGCAGGGTTAATTTTAGCTTTAGTGTAGAGCTCAGCCTCCCACCTGAAACATCAGACCCCCTGATGCCTCCCAAACAGCTCTCTTCCCTCCC
The DNA here is from genome assembly GCF_027579735.1 of Bombina bombina. NCBI lineage: Eukaryota > Metazoa > Chordata > Amphibia > Anura > Bombinatoridae > Bombina > Bombina bombina. The sequence continues at coordinate 919,688,698 of NC_069500.1, forward strand.
CCACCCCACAATTGTCCCCGCCATCTTAAGTACCGGCAGAAACCCCACAGATCCCCCACCAAACAGCTCTCTAACCCTCCCCCTCTGCCTTAATGGGCGCCATCTTGGGTACTGGCAGCTGTCTGCCAGTACCCAGTTTAGAAAAAAATGTGCTTTTTTTTAAGAAAAAAATCCCTTTTTCTGTAGTGTAGCTCCCCCCACACCCAAGAACAACCCCCCACCCCTCCAAGATCCCTTTGACTGCTGTTTATTTTTTTTATATTTGCCCTTTTCCCCCACATAGTTACATTCTCATTTTCTGTAGTATAGCGGTTCCCACCCGCTCCCGCCCCGTGCACGCGCCTGCCCGCCGCCCTTTGTGCATGCATGCGCGCCCGTGCGCGCCCCCGTCAGCTCCGCCCCCGATCCCGCCCCCCTCCACCTTACACGGCCCATCGATGGCCGCCCACCCGCCTCCCAAGTCAGCTCCCACCCACCAACGATACCGGCCATCGATGGCCGGTGCAGAGAGGGCCACAGAGTGGCTCTCTCTGCATCGGATGGCCATGCAGGGTTATTGCAGGATGCCTCCATATCGAGGCATCACTGCAATAACCGGAAAGCAGCTGGAAGCGAGCAGGATCGCTTCCAGCTGCTTTCCACACCGAGGACGTGCAGGGTACATCCTCAGGCGTTAACTGCCTTTTTTTTGAGGACGTACCCTGCACGTCCTTGGTCGTTAAGGGGCTAATGATATCCAATCCTCAATTAATATTTTACAGATCGTGATGTTGGTGCTGGATCCTCAAGCCAGGATTCGTCACAGCATGGTATGTCTCATATTAATTTACCTTTGTCTTACAAACCTGGACATAACATTGCATAATACATTCACATTGTTAGATATTTATATGGATACCCTTATTATGTTTTCTGCTTATTTTAAAATAAGAATCACAAATCAAAGTTGAGATTATATTGTAATACGAATCAAAAAATATGAGTATTTGAGGATATCCCTTCTATTCTTGATATCTTCATTTTAATGTAAGCTTAGGTTCCTGCACATTTTATATTCTGCCCCTGTGTAGTTCTTGCGATTTTTTTGGATAACTTTAGACAACACTAACACATTTTTGAAAAAGTGCTGAATCTAAAAATATACATTTCATACGTTTTTTTGTTTATTCTTATCATTAAAGGGACATGAAAACAAACATTTCACTTTCAGGATTTAGACACATGTGATTTCACAATAATTTCAATTTGGATTTGATTATCTAAATTGCTTCAGTCTATTGTTATCCTTATTAGAAAATCATATCACATGATGTCATGATGACATATTTTTCATAATAAACAGCAGTTATGAAGCAGCGGTCACAAAGACCGCTGCTTCATAACCTGTCCGCCTGCTCTGAGCAGGCAGACAAACATCACCGGAAATCAACCCGATCGACATCCCCCTGCTGGCGGCCATATTCAGCGAGGTCTGTCGGACCTGATCCGCACTGTCGGATCAGGTCCAACAGACCTTGATAAATATGCCCCAAAGTGGTGTTTGTGTGTATTATTTAAAAAAAAATCAATAGGTATATTTAGATATGCAATAGAATCATATGAGATGAATAGTCTGTATAACTTATTAAAGGGACAGTATACTATAAAATAGTATTTCCCTTATTGTGTTTCCATTTACTTTTTTTTACCAGCTGCAGAGTATACAATGTATGAGATTTGATATTTTAAGGCGTATTTGTGTATATGAATTAGCTGATTTTGTGTTTTGAAGCCACAACTTAATAAAATGGGTTGAGCTTTCTAGGTATAATCAGATCTCATTACTATATCACATTGTGTACATATACCTGCTTCTTTATCTTATATCTGTCCATAAACCAATCACCAATATTTGTAGAGAACAATGGAAAATTAACAATTTATTACCTTATCTCTTTCTATAACCCACTGGGAGTGTAATTTCTTCTACTGGCTGTGTTAACACAGCTTGGCCTTGAGGCCAAAAACTTTCAGGATGGGCAGGGATACCACAGGCTAAATAAACTATTTAAAATGCCAATATAAGGGCAATAGAAATACTTGTAAACAATCTAATACACTTCAGCATGTAAAGTGGATCATTGAGAACAAATTAAAGGGGAAATTATTGTTAGTAAACTGTCCCTTTAAGAAACTAAACATATGTTAAAGACATAATTTTCTTCTTAATCAACTTGATTAACTCATGCATTTATTGTTCATATTAGTGGTCTATTATTCACATTTCTAAGTATATTCTTTTGAAAATGCGATACTGATGGGATTTAGTGATGTCCAAACTGTGTTCACTAATATATACCTATATCATTAATAGGTATAGTTGCTGTGGGGAGCCCAGAGGGATCCGGCACCAACAAGGAGATGTCTTTGCAGGACTTGGGTAAGTCCATTGACTCATGCATATGTCGTTGAGGGTGTATTTGTAATAAATATTATGATCATGATTCTGATGAAGCATAACATTTGAATATAACAGATAATTTACTCCTCTGATTATATATCTATTTATTTTTAATCTGTAAAGATTAAGATCTCAAAGCTTCTTAGTCTACACTTTTGCTCTTCAGAACATGGATAGCATATGTTTCTTTTTAGTATAAATTTAGACAACAATCATCAAGTGATACACACATGAGAACTCTTAAATGTTCCATGTACTCTGCTTTTGAGATAATTGTAAAAATACAGACACTAAAATGTAATTATTACTTATCGAGAATAACACATCTAATGTCATTTGTATGCTCCATCAAAATGATGTAAATCATAACTTTGGCTCAGTATATCTTTAATGCAACATTGATGTGTGTCCTTGAGCAACAGTAACATATGTTATAATATCTGATATTAACGTGTACACAACATGTTATGTTTTACAGAGATTGATGTAACATGTGGGATGGAGGAGGAAGAGGCTCCCTTGGAGTCTGATGGTATGTGAAATACATATAACATGTATGATTTGTCATTAATGACATCATGATCTCACATGCATATTCCATGCCAAACCACAATAATTTTCTTCTGATTGTACAGACAGTCATTGTTATTCATCTGAGTGCCTATATGCAGAACATATCCTTATGTCATCATTGTTTAGAAATTCAAAAGCACTTCTAAGTATACATAAAACATAATCATGTTTAAATGCCTTGATTTCATTTCATGATGTATGAGATGTTAATATATTTTTATTATTTATTTCAGATGGACCTTCCTCTTCTGGGAATCAGCTTCCCGACCCTAACCAGTCCCCTCCCAAGGTAGAAGTCCCTCCCCAGGGATAAGCCCCTCCCAGACCTTCCCATTCCTCCTGTCCCTCCCAAAAAACGCCCCTTTGCCCCCACTCGCCACTCTCCCCGTATTTTGGCCCATACAGCTCCCCCACCTGACCGGCCCCCAATTCCCCAGGCCCCTGACTCCCCAGCTGTACGGGCTAACCCAGAGTGGCAGCCCATCCCTCCCCAGCCCAAGCCCATCCCTCCCCCTTTACCTCCCCAGCCCAATGCCAGCCCTCCTCCCTCCCATCCCCATCCCAATCCCATGCCTCCCCCCAGTCCCCACCTTCATTGTCCTGGGTGTCGGATTATCCTTCCCAGGCACAGTTGTAAGTATCATTCTAAATCCACATTATAACACATTTGATCACATATCACTCTATATATCAATCACCACTGCTTGGATAGAACAATAGAAAAATAACTTTTTAGTACCTTAATTCTTCTATAATCCACTGGGAGTGTAATTTGTTCTGCTTGCTGTGTTTACTCAGCTTGGCCTCAAGACCAAAAGGTTTAAGAATAAGTGTGGATACCACAGGCTAACTAATTTTTTTCAAATGCCAATGTAAGGACAATGGAAATAATTTTAAACAATTTAATACACTTAAGCTGGTAAAGTGGATCATTGTGAACCAATTAAAGGGGAGAACATGTTTGAGTAAACTGTCCCTTTAATGGTTTATATGTGAAGAACATATTTAATGTGTAAATCTTCGAGATAGAATATTTAATTATAATAATGATTTGTCTTTATTATTACAATGTATCTTTGCTCTCTTTTTATTATGTTATGTAATTATCATTAATATTCTTTGTTTGCTTTATTTTATGTTGTGATTCAGCATGGCTGATGCTAGAGACTCTAGCACGTATAGAGCAGGCCGTGCTGAGGAACAGTCTGTTCCTGGGAAGGATATATGACACAATGCATGCCCAGTTACAGGTTGAGCAATTGACTCTACAACATATGATGCATGTAGAGTCAATGCTTGAATCTGTAGCTGGACATGCACAGGACGATGAGGGTGATGCTGATGCCCCATAAGTGGAGGATCCGGAGATGCTCCGAGGGCGCAGATATGAATCTTCCATCCACATCTTACTATGTTTGTTGATTAGAAGAAAAAAATAAGTCCAAAGAGTAGCCAATGCAATTAAATAAAAGTCAAAATTTTATTCAGGATTCATATCCAAATTCGTTTAAAAGCATATGAAGGTAACATCAAAGGATGGTGGAAGATACAAAACAGGTCTTACATGTTTCGGCAGAGTATAGCAGTAATCATAGACATGATTTGTTGATTGTTATGGTTGCCATTTGGCCATTTTGCTTTTTTTGTTGTGCCTGTTGCACTCTTTTACCTTGTCAAATGGCTCCAATGGAGCTGTGTTGGCCCTTGTCAACTCCCTCCAAGGACTGTGATGCACTATGGCACCTTGTCAAATGGCTCCAATGGGGCTGTGTTGGCCCTTGTCAACTCACTCCAAGGACTGTGATGCACTCTGTTACCTTGTCAAATGGCACCAATGGGGCTGTGTTGACCCTTGTTAACTCCCTCCAAGGACTGTGATGCACTCTGTTACCTTGTCAAATGGCTCCAATGGGGCTGTGTTGACCCTTGTCAACTCCCTCCAAGGACTGTGATGCACCCTGTTACCTTGTCAAATGGCTCCAATGGGGCTGTGCTGTCCTTTGTTGGCCCTTGTCAACTCCCTCCAAGGACTGTGATGCACCCTGTTACCTTGTCAAATGGCTCCAATGGGGCTGTGCTGGCCTTTGTTGGCCCTTGTCAACTCCCTCCAAGGACTGTGATGCACTCTTTTACCTTGTCAAATGGCTCAAATAGGGCTGTGCCGGCCTTTGTTGGCCCTTGTCAACTCCCTCCAAGGACTGTGATGCACTCTGTGGGGCAGATTTTTAAATATGTTTTTTGTAACGTTATCTTATTTCTTTATGTTTTATGACATAATAATAAAATACATGTCATTCCAATATTATTTGTCCTCTTTATTCATGTCATTGATTGAAATCTATAGTTTATGTGGTTAATCCTTAAAGGGACATGGAACAAAATAATGGCCTTTCATGATTCATAAACATAATACTATTGTCAATAAATTTAATATTTACATCTCAAATTGAATTTGAGTCATTTTCTTGGTATACTTTTCATAAAGGTTTATCTTTGCCAGATTATGATTAGCATAGGACTGAAGTTAGCTATTTATATATATTTATATATATTTATTTTTAAAAAAAATTTGCACATCCATGTGTTCATTTCTAAACTATTCGTGAATTGATGCACCTTTAACAAATGATCCCAAGATTGATATAATTATCTAATCTATGTAAATTGAAAATTTTATGTAAATAGTATCCTCTCTGTATCCAGAAACTTAATTGTTTATATTTCATGTCCCTTTAAGTGATGCTGACCACAATTCTTAAGGAATGGATATGCATTTCTAATGTATTTGTGTCCTTTTTACATCAACATGGACATATAATATTAATAAAAACAGACTCTTATTTGAATGTTGACAGCACATGTATTCCAATTTCACTTATATCTTATTGTAGTAGTGTACCAAAATCAATCACTGTGTGTAATGCGCATATTTTAGTTGATTTATATATTTCTCTTATTCTTTTTTCTCTTTAATTATCCTACGATATATTGCTATAGGTAGGCTGACCATATTTCAACTTGAATAAGTGACACATTTGATCAATACGTGTCATTATTGTTATTCCAAATAAATCTTAACATATTTTAAAACATCCCTGACATATGTATTTCTCATGTGTCCCTTTTTAAATGGTAAAGATGGACACCATAGCTATAGGTAACATATAATGTATAAACAATTCCTATTTTCATAATGTATCTCCTAGCATTATTTCACATTTAAAGAGACATGAAACACAATAATCCAAAGATTAAAATTCAATGTGAAAATGTATTTCAAATTGCAATGTCCTACATAATCGTGTAACATAAAATGTTGTTTTCAGGTCTATTTAAACCCTGCTTCTTGCTAAATAATTAATAATCCTCTGCTTCTAATGAAATATATCCTTAGTTTCAACAATGGATTCTATATCATATATCACACTATTATGTTATCTAGCAGGACATTGCTAGCTACCAATATAGCACATACTAGTTTATAAAATATAAATACGTTTCTTATTGACATTCAAAGCTGTCAAATGAGTCCTTGTATTGGCTGACGTTTTTACGTGATTAAGGATGCGCCTTTGATTGGATGGCGTTTTTACGCGATCAAGGATGTGCCATAGATTGGATGGCGTTTTTACCCGATCAAGGCTGCGCCATAGATTTGATGGCGTTTTTACGCGATCAACGATGCGCCATGTTAATTAAGATGTCACATGCCAAGGTGTTAAATCCGACTGATTGGATTACGTAGTCCCGCAATATTTGAATGTGCACATAACCCAGGTTTGTGAATGAGAAAACAAGTTTAAAACCATGTCGAGTATGGATTGTGTGAATCATGTACATTGTTGAACGATAGATGATAAAGAACACCAAAATCTCTTTTGATGGCTGTCTCGTTGAATAAACTAATGAAAGCAATATGTTTTCCTGCATAAGATATTTTGAGGTAAGTGCAAATCCATGAATATAGTCCATCTTGTTTAATATGTTTGTCAACAATATTTTCCTTTTTATAAATAATGACAGTGTTGTGTTGAATTTTCTAAATATCTAATTCCGCTATTGTATTTGAATCAAGTAAGCAATATGCATTGACCTTTATCATATGCTAAATATATGAGATGCCTACTTATTCTAGATGCTATGTCGTGTTATTTTTTATTAAAGGAACATTATACACTCATTCTTTCAACACATATGTTTTTTCTATCTATTTATATAGTCCTTTTTTTATAATCAATGTCTAGTTTTGCTTATGTTTAAATAACATTGCAGTGATTTTCTGACTCCTACCCAAGCCTCAAAGTTTGATGAGTACCATCAGCTACCTTCTCCAGCTTGCTCCTGTTTGTGTAAACGGTCTTTTCATATACAAAGGAAGGGGGATTGTCTTATTTCCCACTTGGAATGGGCTTTCAAGCTAACTTTTCAACATAGCTAAACAGATTTTCTAAGTAAGTCTTTAAACCATTTTCTCATGGATTTTGATATCAGTATGTGGTCATCTTGTTGTTTATAGTAGTGTCTATTACATGCAGTTCTCTGAAAATGATTGTATACTGTCCCTTTAATGTAAATGCTCAGTATTGTGTCATGTATGAGTTCCACATTGGTTAATCTCCAAATGTATTAGTGTGAGCATATATTTCTAAAGTAACTCGTAAAAGGACCTGAAACCATATTCCTTCTAAATGAAATGTCTTTCTTAAATAATTCAAACACAAAAATGTCTCTTTAAGAAAATAGACTTTATTTAACACGTCAATGGAAATATGGCATACAGGCTTAGTATCCTATTCCAATATTTTCATGTTTAAACAAGTACATGTAGATATACCAACAATCCCTAAGGATTCTGTTGGCATATGTTATTTTTTAAAGGGACAGTCAAGAAAAACAGTAATGATTTTAATGTTGAAAAATGCATTTTTTTCAAAACTATATCTCAAACGTTTATCACCAATTTCTCTTAGTTCTCTTGTTATTGTTAGTTGATATCTAAACCTAGGAGGTTCATCTGCTCATTTCTTAGAGCTTGAAGAGTGCATCTAATCTGAATGCATTTTGACCACTAGAGGGTATTTTTTTGCATTTTCATATAGAAAACATTGAGCTCATACAGTATAGTTACCCTGGATTGATGGTCATTTTCCCGAGGCATAGATACAAGGTTAATCACAGAAGTTAAAGGTGTATTTCTCTAAGTGTTGTTTTTCCAAACTTGATAATGCCTAATAAAAGGGTTTTCTTTGTAAAAAAAAAACAATAATGTTCTGACTGTCCCTTTAAGCTGTGTTGTTGGCATTCAAACAGTAATATGCCATCATGTATAATTGTAATGGTCATTTTGTTTGAGATTAGGGAAACAGTTTGGACATCACATCACAGAAACCAATCAATGTAATGAACAAGGATAGGTATGCGATGATGTGGTGTCCACACACTTGTAACCCACACTCTGCAAACAATCTGCCTCCATGGACCCGGTCCCATAGAAACAGATTATATACAGAATGTGGTCCACAAGTGTAAGAAGACCACATCATCACATACCTATACATTACACATTAAATAAATAAATATAGATATAGGAAAAAAAAACGTACTTCCTCTTCCTTTCCCTCTTCCCACGAGACTGAGGCTCTGGGGGGGGAAACTGCCCCCTCCGATGAGTTCTCATGGGAGATGTTTGTGGAAGAGGGGAAGGAGGAGTACTGGGATAACCCGGCTGAGGAGGATGTTGAGGAGTACCAGGAGCAGATGGCCCAGCAGCAGATGGCCCAGGATCAGATGGCCCAGCTGCAGATGGCCCAGCAGCAGATGGCCTAGCAGCAGATGGCCCAGCAGCAGATGGTGCGTTATGCGCCTCCCGGAGGACCTGCAATATAGCTGTGAGAGTATTTAAGATCTTGTTTTGTCCTTGGATAATGTCTCCTTGGGCTTCTCAAAGGGCATGAATATCTTCTGACATCTGCATTTTGCTTTGAAGATTTTCCTACAAAAAATAGGAAGAAAAGGAGTTACCGGTATAAGGTAAAACTTGAAAAGACCAGGGATATTGCACACTACTTAAATAACCACAAATCTAGAACAACAGAATATACCAAAGTGAAAAGAAAAATAAGGAAAGCGCACAGAAGACTCAAGTGTAAATTTTATTAAGATATATTGCACACAATTTGTATTGCACTTACTAGAAAATCAATAAAACACAGCATTCAGGATATGACCCTTTTTCCTCTACATTAATACTGCTCCACACTGCAGCCTAGGAAGTCAGTGTCTCCAGATGTCTTTGGTCAAACACAGCGTCTAAACAGGGCTTTCCGGATGCCCTGGCTGTCTGCTTATTTGCCTGGTGGAAGGAGCAGTTTTGGCTTCGTCGGACCTGTCAGCAGAGGAAAGAGGGTCATATCCTGAATGCTGTTTTTTATTGATTATCTAGTAAGTGCAATACAAATTGTGTGCAATATATCTTAATAAAATTTACACTTGAGTCTTCCGTGCGCTCTCTCTTTTTTCTTTTCACATATTGTTGTCCTTGCAACTGAGGTTGGGATCTACCTGGTTTGAACAGAGCTGCACAAGAAAAGACTTGTGGTTTGAAACAAAAGTGGCAATGGAATTTGAAATCTGAAATTTAAAGGGACATCTTCCTTTTTTCCTTTTTTTTTAACAGTTCTAACGTGTGCACTAACAAGAGGTACTGTGGACTAAAAAAACAAAAAACATCAATTGTATATATTATATCAATCATTTTTTTCACAGTCATATTATATATTTTTTTATCAATTTATTGTTACCAAATTATTTTTATGTATTGTGCTGCTAATGTGAAGTCTTTGGCTGCTATTGTGAATTTATTGGGATTTTATTGTTTTTTATTATCTCACTGTTCTATTTTGCTCCTTTTTATATATATTTTATATATTTTTTATATATTTTTTATATATTTTTTATATATTTTTTATATATTTTTTATATTTTAAAAATGTAAGTATTTAAGTAATTTTACTGAAAATAGTATATATGTATATCAATTGAGACCTACATTTATCTATTCAATCATTTACATATAGAATTATATTTATACCGGGTACAGTATCAGTACATATAGTGCAATCACTCTCTTTGGTTTTAGAATATACCAAAGTGTGATTTTATTAAGTGCAAATAAATTAACCTAAACTAAATACATCCAAAAGTGACTTTCCAACTTATTGCATCTGTTACTTTTATTCAGCAACTATTGTTTGGTATAGTACTTGTGCACTTTTTACCTGCCAGCTTAGCAATAATATAAGGTGTATGTGGGGCCCATGTGTTGTCCTTTAAGTGTATGTTTTTTATGTGTTTTTTTGTTTTCTTGTGTGTAAATAAACTTTTGGATTATTTCGTTTAGGTTAATTTATTTGCACTTTATAAAATCACATTTTGATATATTCTGTTGTTCTAGATTTGTGGTTATTTAAGTAGTGTGCAATATCCCTGGTCTTTTCAGGTTTTACCTTATACCAGGTAACTCCTTTTCTTCCTATTTTTCATATGCAAATGTACCTACCAGGTTGCACCTCCTTATTCTAAAATATATTTAAATTGGTATTATTATTATATGATTTGGGTTCAGTAGAGCGGACTAAATTTCTTATTTTTTCTTCTTTTTTTGTGAAGATTTTCCCTCCGGGAGGCACGCATCTGTTCTTGAAAATCTTGTAATATCTGCACATCTGCTATCTCCTCCTGAGGGGCTGCTGGTGCAGGAGGGGCTTCTTCTTCTGAGGAGTATAGAGGGATGTCTTCCATGTCTCCCCGAGGTGGCGAGTCATTTCCACCACTCTCATACCTGGGTGAAGCCTGTAGTTGGTGTGCTGCCTCCTCCCCAGACTCTGTATATTGCAAAAAGAAAGAAATGTATATATTAGCATAGTTCCAAATAAAGATGTAAATGTTGTTGCTAACAATAGAATTACAAATGCAGCTTCATTAATCCACTTTGAAATATAACAATCAATACGATTTCCACATTTTCCAAACCCTGTTTCTGATATCTATCTGGTCAATCTGAATGTTTTTGTATTGTTTTCAGTCTGTTTAAATGCACACCTAACCTGTAGCCTAGATACTAATGTAATCGCAAGGTAATTGTGAATGTGTTTACGTAATAATGTGTTAAAAAGCGTAATAGCATTAATCATATCCTTAAATACATTCTTTATTTTTGATGTTACAAGATTATTATATGAGCTTACTGTCAGATGAGAGTGGCAGGTTCCCGGTATTGACTCCTCTGATCCCAACTATGGCCACCTCAGAGATGCTGGGATGCAACATTTCCTCCCATTGTGAATACTCAACAATATTTTCTGGGCCACCACCGGTCCCTGTTGCCTATTGGTACTCCCTCTATATTTTTCTTTTTAGTTCCATTTTGCAGTCCCAGTAGCGGTGCTTGATTGACTCAACATCCCTGTTATGGGTCCCCACTGCATTAACTGCATCCCTGATCTCCAGCCATAACTTCCTCTTCTCCCTAGGGGTGGCCTTCTGAGCCTGCAGCCTCTTAGCCCTCAGCATATAAGCCTCTACGAGGGCCTCCTTCTCCTCCATAGTATACCTCGCTTCCCTAGTCATCTTGGATTTCCCCTGTCATGGTGTCCTCTGTTTCCCGGACTGTGAAGCTCTACGCTGTCGGCCACTTGAACAACGTGACCGGGTCCACCCACCACCTCCTCCCCCCCTTCCTCCCCCCCTTCCTCCCCCTTCCTGACTCCCTTCCTGTCCCCCTTCCTGTCCTGTTCCTCTCCCTCTCTCTCTCCCTCTCCCCCTCTCCTGACTAAACTCCTGCCTGACGTCCTCTATAAGCGCTCGTCTAAACTCAGTCCTGAGGAACTCTAATAGTTCCAGGCTAATCTGCCCCTTATAACACCCTCCCGACATACTCCAACAAAAAGTGAATGTGCCCAAATGAAAGGGGGTCAAAATAAATAACAAAAAATACAAAGTTCTCAAAGTGTGAAATGGATATAAATAAAAGAGGGTAATGAGTATTTAAAAAACAACAATGTATAAGAAGACTAAAATGAGGATATGTAAACAAAATCTAACTATGGGATGGGTATGGGCTTACAGGGAATGCGGTATGGGATTACAGGGAATGGGGTATGGAGTGTAGTATGAGAGGGTATGGGGTATGGAGTGTATGTAGTGTTATTGATAAGTGTATGTATGTATTGAATGTGTTCGCATGTAAATGTTAAGTATACAGAAAAACCACTCGCACACTCACCCAAACCAACTCTCGCTCACTACCGCTCTCTTACTATCTCACACTACAAATAACTAACTCACACTACCACTAACTCACACTACCAGTAACTCACGCTACCACTAACTCACGCTACCACTAACTCACGCTACCACTAACTCACTCTACCACTAACTCACTCTACCACTAACTCACGCTACCACTAACTAACTCACACAATAACACTAACTCACTCTCTCACAATAACACTAACTCTCACAATAAGGCACTAAATCTCTCTCTAATCTCCAAAAACCCACCAGCAACACAGACAAAGAAGCCAAGCTTGTGGCGTGCTTATATACCCCATGTAAATGTTTAATGATGTACCAGTTTGCCTTGTAAATTGTGTTCAGGTGTGCTTTGTTAGTAATTAGTATGTGTGCAATGTGTATTAGTTGTGTGAATTTGCGCATGCTCATATTGAGTTAGTATTTGTGGAATGTGTAGAATGCGATAATGTCATAGTGATCGTTTTTCATAACATTGTCCAAAAGTATTATGTGTAATTGTAAATGTTTATTTGTGATGGTGTCATATTTGTGAAGTGTTGTAAATGTTTTTTTGTACTAATATTCCATAATGTTGAATGCGAGTGTTTTGCTTGTGTATGAGTGTGCATTTTTTTTTTTTCGTGTTGTTTTGTTCCGTGTTATAGGATCGTAAGGTATATCTGTATTCCTCGTTTAGTGTAAAAAAAAATTCCTCGCTTGTGAATGTGTAATTTGTGTGTGCTATGTTGCGTGATTGTTGTTATTACATTTGCTGTGTGTTTTTGTTGTGCATTATGTGGTATACGTAATATGACAGAGCAGCGCATATTTCTCGCGAGATCGAGTGTTAGGTGAAAAATGCGTGCTTCTCTGATTTCTCATTGATCTCTATGGGAGACTGTTTAACGCGGGTGTGATTACGCATATAAAATAAGCGCGTTAGGAGTCGCGTTAGGAGCTTGTTTTGAGACTCGTAATACCAGCGTTAAAAACAGTGCGCGTAAGAAATAAAAGACGCGTAGCTAACGCACAACTTCTAACACAAAACTCGTAATCTAGGTGAATATATGTTAATAATAAGAGAAAGATTTACAGGTATATATACAAATCTATTTTACAGCAAACAGTCCAATATTGAATACAGGGCAACTTTACTACAATAACCCCAATTTGTCCAATAATGCTAAAATAATCATAGAAATATATTTAGCCACATTTTCCAAGGTGTCCACCATCAGCCATCTTTCCATGATAAGTAAGATAAGAAAAAGGAGAGAGATAGAGAGTGCTCCACCCTTCTATACCACAATTCAATAGTGAGTGGCCTATCAAATGCCAGTCAAAGGCCACTGGGAGTGTCTTTAGTTCAGAGATCTGGTGGGAGGGGTTTTAATAACAGCTAGGTCAGCAAGCTATGTTACCACACCCATATTCCACCTACTAAGGTCTAAACGGACAGCGTTTTGAAAGCCACCTAACACAGCTATGGGGGACACAATCAGCTTTGAAAGTACGCCACTCACCAGGATGATGACACATGTTTGCCATATGCACTAACAGCATTGTGTGGATGAGGACCATGGGGTCATCATCCAAGGTTAAGTGGTTATTGTTATTTACTGATATGTATAAATTGGTATTGATATATGTATTGAGTGTGTGAATGTCAATATCTTGTAGATATGTAAAAATGGTGAGAATGTGCATATCATAGGCAGGATAAGGTATCCGTACACGGACACTGGTGTCCATGACTAGCCTTTGCAGTGTCCACCAAAACCTTATTATATCTTTTCTTTCTGATTAAATAATAGGAATAAAAAAAAAAATATGTAGTGTGAATAAAGTTAGTGACTTGTCAAGAGACTGCTAGTAATATTGGGTGATAAGTTATGGAATAAAGCCTGAGTGAAATACTGGATGTGTATCTGCATCTGTATAATAACACCCAGCTCTATACAAAGACACAGTAGTGACACTGGCACATGTATATAGCCAGACAAGGGCTGGTTATTGGGTCAGTGGTATCTGCATCAGTATAATAGCAACTAGTGCTATATAATGGCACAGTAGTGACACTGGCTCATGGGTATAGCCAGAGGAGGGCTGGTTATAGGATCAGTGGTATCTGCATCAGTATAATAACACCCAGCACTATATAATGGCACAGTAGTGACACTGGCTCATGGGTATAGCCAGAGGAGGGCTGGTTATAGGATCAGTGGTATCTGCATCAGTATAATAACTCCAAACACTATAAAATAGTGTCTTTAATGTCAAATGTACCTTGGTGTCCTTTACTAAGTTCTGTACTTTGGAAAATGTCCACCACAGCCTTTGTCTGTGCCTATCCCTGATCATAGGTCCATGTCTATCAGTCTGTGGGTGAAGAGCTCTTATTTAGTGCCTTGGTCTCTTTAACTTCATGTGTCCATTTTGTGGTTGTTTAATTAGTGGATAACTTGTGGTTGGGTGGCTTGTGATTGCTGACTTGAATACTGTTCATTCGTCATCTGGGTTTCCAAAATCTGCTTGGTTCCAATACAATCTTTTTCACATACAGAAATGGTATTATTGTTTACCTTGTAATTGTTCCAATAATGAAAAATAATTAAAAAGATTGGAAATAACCCCTATGATTGATAAAGTATTAGTAGAATTTGCTTTGCTTTTGAAGTTTGTTTCTAATCAACAGATATGTGGAATTAGGATTCTGCCATGTGCACTTTGAGTTTTTAGTTCATTTTACAGGCTTAAATTACAGGAAAGGGTGTGGGGATAATAATTATATTGAAACTGTTGTACAATGCAAAATAAAACATTTTGGGCCAGATTACAAGTAAAGTGGTATTTAGTGCGCCTGTTCGATTGTTAACTCCGCTTAAAGTAATTCTTTGGCACTCATATTACAAGTTGAAAGTAAGCTGTTTTCGCTCACACACTAACCAGATGAGAATAAAAAGCCAAAATTCGGATGTTGCTCGCACGATAACCTATTCCCCCATCAAAGTCAATAGAGAAAAAACAGTGGGGGAAAAAATAATACATGATTATATATACATATAGATAAGTACAGATAAAGATAGGAATATCTATTTAAAAACACATAGAGCACATTGGAATGTGAAATATTTACAGTAAATACACAGTATAACACTTTATTAAATATGAATATTGCATTGGGGGAGATTTAATAAGCAGCGGATGCTGCTTTCTCCGTGCAATGTTTCTCCAGCTCACCGGAAACAGAAGTTAAGAAGCAGCGGTCATAAGACTGCTGTTCCTTAAATTGTCCTGCCACCTTTTAGGTTAGTGACAACCCCTGCTAGTGGCTGATTGGTGGCGAATGTGCAGGGGGCGGCATTGTACAAGCATTTCACCAGAAATGCTTTTGCAATGTTAAATGCCGACAGCATATGCTGTCGGCATTTAGCGAGGTCGAGCAGACATGATTCTCTACAGTGAATCATGTCCGCTCGACCACTAATAAATCTATCTCTCATATCTTTGAGCTCTTATAACTTTTTGGTTAAATTTTTTGGTAATAATTTTTATTAGATGGTGTTATTAGGAGTGTAACTGTACTGTCTCATGCATTTTTGATGTGTTTTGTGACAATTTTTTGTTTTTTTAAAACAGTTAAAGCGAGAGTCTAGTCAAAATAAAACTTTCATGATTCAGATAGGCCCATAATTTTAAACAAATTTCCAATTTACTTTTATCATCAAATTTCCTGTGTTCTGCTGGTATTCTTAGTTTAACAGCAACACCTAGGTAGTCTCATATGCTAATTTCTAAGCCCTTGAAGGCCACCTCTTATCTGAATGCATTTGAAAAAAATTCACAGCTTGAGGGTGTTAAGTCATTTGTGCCAAAAAGATAACATTGTACTCAAGCCAGGAGAGTTACTTATGAGAGGGCACTCACTGGCTAAAATTCAAGTCTGTCAAAGAACTGAAATAAGGGGACATTCTGCAGAGGCTTAGTCACAGAGGTAAAAACTATATAAATATATTTGTGTTGGTTACGCAAAAATGGGGAATGGGTAATAAAGGGATTATCTATCTTTTTAATCAATAAACATTCTGGAGTAGACTGTCCCTTTAACCAGAACTCTGAGGTTGCGCTAACCCAACATGCATTAACATCAGTTGTGCTGAAGCGATCACGTTTACTTTCAACTTGTAATACGAGCAAAAAACCTGAAGTGCACAAACTGACGCGATAAACCCCTTATCGCTTGCGTTTAACTGTTAACACAGCACTCGTAATCTGGCCCTTTATATTGCAATCTGATTAAGAGATAAATTACCTTATAAAAAAAAATTATAATAAAAAAATGTAATTATAACTTTCTTTCCATTAGTGCTATTTAACATAAGAAGGTATACTGTATTCCAGTTTAAAAGATTATCAACATTTTATGCAAAATTATCCACTAATGTCCAGGGGATTTATTATGTTTTATTTATTTTTTTAGTTAAATTCTTTTGTAAGCTTTTGCAGGTATGAAAGAATCTAACCAATGGTTTTAATTGCAGATTAAATATATTGGCCATCAGACAATAGATATGATTCAGTACTGGAACAAACTAATCATTAAAATCACCCTGCTGAGGCTATTAAAGGGACTTACAGCTGATGCTGATTAGACGGATGTGCTTGATCTGTAAATGCTGATTACCTCTGTGTAAGTGTTGATTATCTATGCATTTAACAAACTGCTGATCATCCAGCTTGAAAATGTTGATACCGAACATAGACTAAATTCTAGGAGAGGTAAAAATAACTATATTCACAGCTGATTAACCACATTGGTTTTTGTTCATTTTAGTTGGTATATTTTATAAAATATAGTTTTCAGTTATTTTAAAATCTTGTCACATTTTGATGTGTATCAAATTTCCTTTACTTCCCTGATGTGTTTTATCAGTTTAACACCCTGTATAATTTAAGTTTTATTATAGTCATTTCTATATTAAATTAAAAAAATGCTTTTGCTAATATTTTATTCAACCCAGATTGAATGGCACCTGTCTTCTCTGATAATGTACTCAAATTTTAACAATAATAGTCTACTCTTCTTCTTAATGTAAATTCCAGATATCACATTTCTTGATTTACATGGTTTCCATCAAACGTAATTCTATAACTCTTACATTTACAGCAGATAAAGTGCATTATTGTTATGTTATCCCTCGTGTGCTTCAAACACACTGATTCTTCTGATCATCCTTGTATTAATTTGAAGTATCATTAGTACTATTTTCAAGTCAATTTGAAACTTTAAAGTTTTATCACTGCAGAAGAACTACATTTGGCAGACAAAAAACCTGCTGCTTAAAGCTAGTTCAATTGTAAGGTGACTACTGCGTGTCTACTCTTTTCTTGGTGGTTGTTTGAATGGTATTATCAAAATGAGAACTGAATAATTATATGTGGCAAAATTATATGTGTCTAATAATACTGGAGGAACTTCAAAGGTTGAGTGCACAATTAAACAAATTTAAAAATGTTATATTCAGGAATACTTTCAGATGGCAACAATGCTGAAGGGAGATTGCACTAAACATGGGTTAAGGCATTATTTTTTTAATTTTTTTAATTTTATTTTTATAACATTTTTCAAAAAGGAAGAGGTTACAACATTTCAAAATATACAGGTTTATACATGACAGATTATTTATTTGTATTGATTGGTACAGACATTTTACATGGAGCTTGATGCCCCGTGTTTCTGGCGAGCCTGCAGGCTTGCCAGAAACAGCAGTTATGAAGCAGCAGTCACAAAGACCGCTGCTACATAACCTGTCCGCCTGCTCTGAGCAGGCGGACAGACATCGCCGGAAATCAACCCGATCAAGAACGATCGGGTTGATTGACACCCCCTGCTGGCGGCCGATTGGCCGCGTGTCTGCAGGGGGCGGCGTTGCACCAGCAGCTCTTGTGAGCTGCTGGTGCAATGCTGAATACGGCGAGCGTATTGCTCGCCGTATTCAGCGAGGTCTGGTGGACCTGATCCGCACTGTCGGATCATGTCCGCCAGACCTTGATAAATAGGGGCCAGAATGTCTTACGATAGAATCCAACCAGGTCTGTATCTTATACAGAACCATTTACAGACTTTTTATTTTTCTTGATGTTGCTTTTAAAAAGTTTAAAGTCCATACATAAAAAAAGCGAAAATGGTAGTGGGGAGAACAACTAAAATTAAAACCAAAAACTTCCAAGGATTCCTATCGTATTGAGTAGTTCAGATGTAGTGGATTATATATTCAGTATAATACATTTCAAAAGTATACCACACATAGAAAAAGGAAATGAAATACAAATAACCAATTAAATATCTAAATACCTTTATCTTAGACCTCAATTATTATTTTTTTGCGTAGATAAATTGTTCCCATATAAACATTATATCATATAAACTCATTTGCCCTATTTTAAAATAATGGAATCTTTCCGAAAATAAAGTGTATCTTACTAGTTCTATCCAATTCGAAAGGGTGGGGATTTGGGAAGATTTCCAAAATGTAGATATGAGGTGTTTAGCCGCATTTATCATAATCTGATATAAGCATCTTCTTATTTTGAAAGAGATGTCAAACAAGGCATTAAAAAGGATCCTTTCCAGAGTGAGGGCAATTTGTACATTAATTATTTTGTATGCTTGGTTATGGACTTGATCCCAAAAGGGATGGAGGACATCACAACTCCACCAATTGTGGTGCATGGTGCCCTTCTGGTCGTAACCCTCCAGCACTTATTGCTGGCGTTACAGAACATGTGCTTTAATGTGCTAGGTGTCAGATACCACCTGGAAATTTTTTTTAAATTGGTTTCCAGAGCTGCTGCCGAATGAGCTGATTTAGCAGTATCACCGAACCGAGATGTCCACTGTTTGAGAGAGAGATAGGCTGATTTAGCTCACTTTTCCCATTTTTGTGTATAATTTTGTTTGGTGGGAGAGAATGATTTAAGGAGGCTTTTAAACATTGTTAATATCACTTTTTAGGGGTAGTTTGTGTTATGCAAAGGGATTCAAATATAGTAAGTGGTCTTAGTAGATCCCTTTTTGACTTATGGGTGAAGATATAGTGTCTAACTTGGTGGCATAACAACCAAGACTTGAACTGGTATATAGATAAAGGTTAGGGACACCCAATCCACCATATTCTCTATGTGTGTATAATGTATTTTTAGCTAGTCTTGGGGGTCTGCAGTGCCAGACATATGCATCTATAATGGATTGTAATTTAAGAACTTCTGCTATAGTGCCTGGGATTGGAAGGGCCTGCATCACATATATAACACTTTTGGAAGAAGTGTTATTTTAGATGCTGCAATTCTCCCTAGCCAGGAAATATTCTTTGGGAGCCATGTAGACGTTAGGGTGATAAACTCATCTTGTAGGTGACCATAGTTCAATTTACGCTAGTCATCTATATTAGAGGTTAAAAATATTCCTAGGTATTTTAATGCTTGTTTCTGAATTTTGAAGGGGTATTGTTGCTGGAGTGTAGTGAGATCATTATTTGTTAAGTTTATTGGGAATAGTTCAGATTTTGAGGTGTTAATCAGGAAGTTGGATACTGCGCTGTACGTTTCTAATTCAGATTGGACTACCTGTAGAGAGTTTAATGGAGATGTTAGTGTCATGAGAATGTTGTCTGTGAACATTGCTAATTTATAAACTTGATCTTGTATATTGATTCCTGCGATGTTTGTTTTTTTTAGTAATTTTATTGCTAATGGTTCTAGGGATAGCACGAATAAAAGAGGGGATAATGGAAAACCTTGTCTTGTACCGTTCTGAATTTCAAAATTTTCTATAAGAGTGCCATTGACCTTAACTTGAGCAGATGGATTAGAGTATAATGCCAGGATTTTTTGAATAAATGTCATGGGGAATCCAAATTTTAGAAGTGTAACTTGTAAAAAGGTCCAGTCTAATTTATCAAATGTTCTTTCAGCATCAGTTGACAGATAGACTGAGGGGGTTTTGGATTTTTTAACATATTCTAGGAGATTTAGGACTTAGCTTCTCTCTGGGGTACAAATCCAACTTGGTCATGGTGAACTAAATTTGGTAGAAATTGGCTTATTCTATTCGCTAAAATTTTTACGTACAACTTCAAATCGACATTTAGTAGAGAGATAGGTCTGAAATTTGCTGGGACTTCTGGAGGTTTGCCCAGTTTAGGGAGTACTGAAATGTGAGCTTGTAACATGGTGTCTGGAAAAATATTTGAGTCTGATATATGGTTGAACAAATGAACAATGTTAGGAGGTGTGGGGTGAGCTGGGTGGCGAAAGTTTTTTTCTCGATTGGAGAAGCCATCTAGGCCTGGGGCTTTGTATGGTTTCATATCTTTTATGTCTTCTAAAATATCTTTGCTTGTGTTTATTTGGGCAAGGGTATATTATCTAGGTATGCTTTGCAATGCGCCTTATGTCAATGTTTGTGATAGAATAATTTGAAGATTTTACTGATGGCTTTTGTATTTTCTATTTTAGTCCCTTGACTCGAAGTAAGAGAGTGAATATAAGATTTTTTTAAGGCTCTAGTTAACATTTTACCAGATGTGTTCCCTTCTCCATAATATCTTTGTTTTAAAAAGAATTGCTGTCTTTGGGATTCAATTTGTTGGTGCTCTCATAATCTATTTCAATTTTCTTTAAGGTTATTTGCTAAAGTAGGATCATCTGGATTTAGTTTTAGCAGAAAATCTGCTTCAGAGACTTCTTGAGCTAATTTGGTGTAGATTGCTAAGGTTTGTTTGCGTTGGTGTGATTTTATTTTAATAAATTAACCACAGATAAAAGCTTTATGAGCTTCCCATATCATAGTTGGCTTAGATTTAGGTGTGTTATTTATTGTGAAATAGATGTCTAACTATTTTGCTAATTTTTCCAAAATTATTGGATCTGATAGTAGGGAGTCGTCTAGCCTCCATGTAAAAGGTTTGATCGGGAGGGAGGGCCAGTGCAAAGCGCATTCTACCATCTAGTGATCTGACCATGAGGTGTGTTTTTTATCAATTTGTTTAACTAAAGATAACTCGATATGGTCGACCAATATATAATCTATTCTTGAGTGACTTTTTTACAGGTTAGAGAAAAATGTGTGGTCCTTTGTATGTGGGTGTGCGTATCTCCACGCATTGTGGAGGGTAAGGGTTTTGATGTCTCTCCATATAGAATGAAGTGCTTTTTGATTTGTGCGGATAGAAGGGTTCGAGCTATCTACATTAGGGACCAGGAGATATTTAAATCTCCTGCAACTACGAGAGGTCCTTTATAAAAGTCAATGATTTTTGTTGTGATTCATGAGAAAAAATGATCTTGGCCCAAATTGGGGGCATATACATTAATTATAGTCACTGGCTTTCCAAATAGTAAACCAGAAATACCCAGATTTCTTCCTTCCTTATCTTTATGAATCTGTTGGAGTTTAAAAGATATGGATTTGTGTAGTAAGATGCTTACCCCATTTGTTTTTTTTATGTACATTTGTGCTATGGAAGTGTTGGGGGTAGTGAGTGGAGAAGTATTTATGAATTTTGTTATCTTTAAAATGAGTCTCTTGTAATAATAGTATTTTCTCTCCTCTCTTACGTAAATCCAGTAGTGCCAATGCCCTCTTATTAGGGCAATTAAACCCTTTTACATTTTGTGTTATAATGTGGATATTCTGCGAGTTAGAGAGTGACATGGTGTGTATATACTGTAGGTCTATGCTAAGAATAAGTCTAGAGCTTTGCATTAAAATATTCACATTGTAATAATACTCCATAAAAAATTGAATAATCCTTGGAAAACAGACAATAACTGTGCATAACAAAACCGAGATAACACTATTTACAACAAACTGTGCACACAGGTGCACCTAACTATGCTAAGTTATTAAATTCACAGTGGTTGATATATAGCTAAGGCATTAGATGAAGTTTAAAATCTCAATTTACTAAATGTTACCTTACATTTTGAGATTACATACTTAATCCTACATTAAACAAAAGAATAGGACAAATTACAGGTACAATTGAATAGAGTTGCCTTATATTAGAACAAAACTTTCTCGGTGAGGATGCCTGTATTCTTTGAGTGAAACAACACATAAAACAGTGACAAAATTACATTATTTATGAAAAGTACATTAAACTAGTTACCATCCTTCATGATCAACGTTAGTTGCTTCAGGAGCCGATTTATTGGATCTCTTTGCAGGAAGTCTCTGCCAGTCAGACTTTTGAGTAAGAGGTGGTGGATGTGGTCTATCTTCAGCTGTGGATGTTTGAGCTTCTTTTGGGATAGATGGAGGTGTTATATCTAGTTCTTTGCAAATCCTTCCCATATCTTCTTGGGAATTGCATATTATTTGTCTGCCCTTCCACAGGATTTGCAAATTAAATGGGTGACCCCATCTATAAGGAATGTTGAGCTAGCGCAGCTTGGTGGTGAGAGGTCGGAGATTCCTTTATTTCTTCAAGGTTCTGGGTATCAAGTCCTCAAAAAGTTGAATAGAGTCAGATCGGAATTTTATTGGATGTTTTCCATTATTTCTTCTTTAATTGGGTTGCTGGAGACTTTGACAATTATGTCTCTCGGTGGCTGATCGTCTAGTGACTTGGCTCGCAGGTCTCTATGAAATCTGTCTAGGGCTATAGTTGCAGCTTCATCCGTGTCCAGTAAATATGTAAACAGTCCTTGCAGATGCTGTTCTAAGTTGACAGCTGTGATTGTTTCTGGGATTCCACAAATTCTAATATTACTGCGACGGCCCCTATTCTCCAAATCATCAATTTTGTTTTCCATTTGTACTATTGTCTCTTCTTGCTGGGATACTCGTGTGTGAAGGAAAGTTAAGTTAGAACTGATAAGGTCTGAATTCCCTTCTAGATTCTCTTTTTGGCCCATATCAGAGAGATCTTTTTTAATTTCTGTAATTTCATCTCTAATACACTGTTTGACTTGACATATAAGTGTTGAAAAGTATTTTTTGGATGGCAAGGAGTCCAAAAAGACCCTAGGAATAGAAATATATGTGTCAAGATGTTCTTCCTCATATTTTGAGGATGGCGAGGAGGCCGTGGATCGAGTATCAGAAGGGCGGTTCCTTGCTTTAAAGGGGGACTCCAGATTTTTTTTAAGGTGTTGAGGGGTTTTGTTCCTTTACCAACTTTTTTAGAAGACATGGTGATAGTAGTTAGTTGAGTTAGCGAGTAGATTAAATCCAAACACGAGTGTTTACTCTTATATATGCAAATACAATGTATGACTTGATGTGCCCAGCTTGCAAGAAAAAAAAAATGTTACTTATGTGATTGGTATAATCTCTATTTTTCACGTAGCCCCCACCATATTCATGTTGTATTGTTTTAACAATCTATGGTTATGAAAATTATAGCGTGTGTTAAGCCATTAGCAAAGTGTTATAATGCCAATGTCATATGTCCCTGAAATAAGTCCTGTACCAACAAAGATAGGGATCCTTTATGCCAGATAGCTTTTTCCTAGTAGACTCATAGCTCTAATATTTTTCAAGGCCAGTTTTTCCGGCTTCCCCAGTACCTGTGCACATAGGAGGAGAGCATCTAGCAGCCAGTCATCTTCCAGCAGAGTTGAGAGCTAATTTATAGCTGCTGGTTCTTCAATTTGTAACCCGGAGTGGTGTTACAGTTTCTTGCAGCCTACCCACGTAGCTTGGTCTGTTCTCCTGTATCTCTATCCGGACCTAAGGCAGTTTTCTTTTGGCCAAAAGATCTTAAAATGTTCACATCATCCGGCTTTTGTTGCCGACTGACCCCGGAGCTGTGATGATTTTAGGCTTTGGCATTGCTGTAAATTGCCCGGCAGGGAGCTCGGAGCTTACAGAAGTGCAACCATCTCCTTCGAGCGCTGGCTCCGCTCCCCCGGGCTATGGCATTTTTATTATCAGTAGTAACGAAATTAATAAATATTTTGAAGTAATTGTTTAATATTTTAAAGGGACAGGAAACCTATTTTCTTTTCTTTTATGATTCATATAAAGCATACAATTTTAAATGCTGGGAAAATATTATCGCCTAAATTTAGAGTTTGGCATTAGCCGTCAAAAGCAGCGTTAAGGAGTCCTAACGCTGCTTTTTACCGCCCGCTGGTATTTAGAGTCAGCCAGGAAAGGGTCTACTGCTCACTTCCATACCGTCATTCCAGGTTACCGCGGATCCCCTTACGCCAATTGCGTATCCTATCTTTTCAATGGGATCAGCCTAACGCTGGTATTTGGAGTCTTGGGAGAAGTGAGCGGTAGACCCTCTACCGACAAGACTCCTAACGCCAAAAAAAGTCAGTAGTTAAGAATTTTATGGGCTAACGCCGGAATATAAACTCTTAACTACTGTGCTCTAAAGTACACTAACACCCATAAACTACCTATGTACCCCTAAGCCAAGCCCCCCCCCACATCGCCACCACTCTAATAAATTTTTTTAACCCCTAATCTGCCGACCGGACACCACCGCAACCTACATTATCCATATGAACCCCTAACATCGCCGACCCCTATATTATATTTATTAACCCCTAATCTGCCCCCCCCAACGTCGCCGCTACCTAACTACACTTATTAACCCCTAATCTGCTGACCGGACCTCAGCGCCACTATTATAAATGTATTAACCCTTAAACCGCCGCACTCCCGCCTCACAAACACTAGAATAAATAGTATTAACCCCTAATCTGCCCTCCCTGACATCGCCGCCACCTACCTACAATTATTAACCCCTAATCTCCCGCCCGCACCATCGCCGCTACTATAATAAAGTTATTAACCTCTAAACCTAACTCTAACCCTAACACCCCCCTAACATAAATATAATTTATATTAAACAAAATGATATTCCTATAATTAACTAAGGCCTAGATTTGGAGTTTGGCGTTAGCCGTGAAAACCAGCGTTAGAGGCTCCTAACGCTGGTTTTAGGCTAACTCCGGTATTTGGAGTCACTCAAAAAAGGGTCTAACGCTCACTTTTCAGCCGCGACTTTTCCATACCGCAGATCCCCTTACGTCAATTGCGTATCCTATCTTTTCAATGGGATCTTTCTAACTCCGGTATTTAGAGTCGTGTCTGAAGTGAGCGTTAGAATTCTAACGACAAAACTCCAGCCGCAGAAAAAATTCAGTAGTTAAGAGCTTTCTGGGCTAACGCCGGTTTATAAGGCTCTTAACTACTGTGCTCTAAAGTACACTAACACCCATAAACTACCTATGTACCCCTAAACCGAGGCCCCCCCACATTGCCGCCACTCGATTACATTTTTTTAACCCCTAATCTGCCGACCGCCACCTACGTTATACTTATGTACCCCTAATCTGCTGCCCCTAACACCGCCGACCCCTGTATTATATTTATTAACCCCTAATCTGCCCCCCACAACGTCGCCGCCAGCTACCTACAATAATTAACCCCTAATCTGCCGACCGCAAAGCGCCGCCACCTACATTATAGCTATGTACCCCTAATCTGCTGCCCCTAACACCGCCGACCCCTATATTATATTTATTAACCCCTAATCTGCCTCCCTCAATGTCGCCTCCACCTGCCTACACTTATTAACCCCTAATCTGCCGAACGGACCGCACCGCTACTATAATAAAAATATTAACCCCTAATCCGCCTCACTAACCCTATAATAAATAGTATTAACCCCTAATCTGCCCTCCCTAACATCGCCGACACCTAACTTCAATTATTAACCCCTAATCTGCCAACCGGAGCTCACCGCTATTCTAATAAATGTATTAACCCCTAAAGCTAAGTCTAACCCTAACACTAACACCCCCCTAAATTAAATATAATTTTAATCTAACGAAATTAATTAACTCTTATTAAATAAATTATTCCTATTTAAAGCTAAATACTTACCTGTAAAATAAATCCTAATATAGCTACAATATAAATTATAATTACATTGTAGCTATTTTAGGATTAATATTTATTTTACAGGCAACTTTGTAATTATTTTAACCAGGTACAATAGCTATTAAATAGTTAAGAACTATTTAATAGTTACCTAGTTAAAATAAGTACAAAATTACCTGTAAAATAAATCCTAACCTAAGCTACAATTAAACCTAGCACTACAATATCAATAAATTAATTAAATAAAATACCTACAATTATCTACAATTAAACCTAACACTACACTATCAATACATTAATTAAATACAATATCTACAAATAACTACAATGAAATAAACTAACTAAAGTACAAAAAATAAAAAAAACTAAGTTACAAAAAATAAAAAAATATTTACAAACATAAGAAAAATATTACAACAATTTTAAACTAATTACACCTACTCTAAGCCCCCTAATAAAATATCAAAGACCCCCAAAATAAAAAATGCCCTACCCTATTCTAAATTACTAAATGTCAAAGCTCTTTTACCTTACCAGCCCTGAACAGGGCCCTTTGCGGGGCATGCCCCAAGAAGTTCAGCTCTTTTGCCTGTAAAAAAAAACATACAATACCCCCCCCCCAACATTACAACCCACCACCCACATACCCCTAATCTAGCCCAAACCCCCCTTAAATAAACCTAACACTAAGCCCCTGAAGATCATCCTACCTTGTCTTCACCTCACAAAGCCCCTAAAGACCTCCACCGCGGACCCATCTTCTTGGATTGGATCAGCCAATCGGATTGAACTTGATTCTGCTTGGCTGATTCCATCAGCCAATCAGAATATTCCTACCTTAATTCCGATTGGCTGATAGAATCCTATCAGCCAATCGGAATTCGAGGGACGCCATCTTGGATGACGTCCCTTAAAGGAACCGTCATTCTTCAGTTGGACGTTGCCGGAAGAAGATGGGTCCGCGGTGGAGGTCTTCAGGATGGAGCCGGTCGTCATCGGATGAAGATAGAAGATGCTGCTTGGATCGAGATGGTTGCCGGTCCGGATAGCCTCTTCTTCCCGGATAGGATGAAGACTTTGGAGCCTCTTCTGGACCTCTTCAGCCACCGGATGATGGATCGCCAGCCCCCGCCTTGGTTGGATGAAGATTTTGGAGCCAGGACGGATCGGTGATACCTGGTGAGGTGAAGACAAGGTAGGATGATCTTCAGGGGCTTAGTGTTAGGTTTATTTAAGGGGGGTTTGGGTTAGATTAGGGGTATGTGGGTGGTGGGTTGTAATGTTGGGGGGGGTATTGTATGTTTTTTTTTACAGGCAAAAGAGCTGAACTTCTTGGGGCATGCCCCGCAAAGGGCCCTGTTCAGGGCTGGTAAGGTAAAAGAGCTTTGACATTTAGTAATTTAGAATAGGGTAGGGCATTTTTTATTTTGGGGGTCTTTGTTATTTTATTAGGGGGCTTAGAGTAGGTGTAATTAGTTTAAAATTGTTGTAATATTTTTCTTATGTTTGTAAATATTTTTTTATTTTTTGTAACTTAGTTTTTTTTTATTTTTTGTACTTTAGTTAGTTTATTTCATTGTAGTTATTTGTAGATATTGTATTTAATTAATGTATTGATAGTGTAGTGTTAGGTTTAATTATAGATAATTGTAGGTATTTTATTTAATTAATTTATTGATAGTGTAGTGCTAGGTTTAATTGTAACTTAGGTTAGGATTTATTTTACAGGTAATTTTGTACTTATTTTAACTAGGTAACTATTAAATAGTTCTTAACTATTTAATAGCTATTGTACCTGGTTAAAATAATTACAAAGTAGCCTGTAAAATAAATATTAATCCTAAAATAGCTACAATGTAATAATTAATTACATTGTAGCTATATTAGGGTTTATTTGATAGGTAAGTATTTAGTTTTAAATAGGAATAATTTATTTAATAAGAGTTAATTAATTTCGTTAGATTAAAATTATATTTAACTTAGGGGGGTGTTAGTGTTAGGGTTAGACTTAGCTTTAGGGGTTAATCCATTTATTAGAATAGCGGTGAGCTCCGGTCGGCAGATTAGGGGTTAATAATTGAAGTTAGGTGTCGGCGATGTTAGGGAGGGCAGATTAAGGGTTAATACTATTTATTATAGGGTTAGTGAGGCGGATTAGGGTTTAATACATTTATTATAGTAGCGGTGCGGTCCGCTCGGCAGATTAGGGGTTAATAAGTGTAGGCAGGTGGGGGCGACGTTGTGGGCGGCAGATTAGGGGTTAATAAATATAATATAGGGGTCAGCGGTGTTAGGGGCAGCAGATTAGGGGTACATAAGGATAATGTAAGTAGCGGCAGTTTACGGAGCGGCAGATTAGGGGTTAAAAATAATATGCAGGGGTCAGCGATAGCGGGGGCGGCATAATAGGGGTTAATAAGTGTAAGGTTAGGGGTGTTTAGACTCGGGGTACATGTTAGAGTGTTAGGTGCAGACGTAGGAAATGTTTATGCATAGCAAACAATGGGGCTGCGTTAGGAGCTGAACGTGGCTTTTTTGCAGGGTTTTTTTCAGCTCAAACAGCCCCATTGTTTCCTATGGGGGAATCGTGCACGAGCACGTTTTTGAGGCTGGCCGCTTGCATAAGCAACTCTGGTATCGAGAGTTGAAGCTGCGTTAAATATGCTCTACGCTCCTTTTTTGGAGCCTAACGCAGCCTTTATGTGGACTCTCAATACCAGAGTTATTTTTATGGTGCGGCCAGAAAAAAGCCGGCGTTAGCTTTTCGGGTCGTTACCGACAAAACTCCAAATCTAGCCGTAAATTATTCCTATTTAAAACTAAATACTTACCTATTAAATAAACCCTAATATAGCTACAATATAATTAATAATTACATTGTAGCTATTTTAGGATTTAGATTTATTTTACAGGCAACTTTGTATTTAGTTTAACTAGGTACAATAGCTATTAAATATTTAATAACTATTGAATAGCTACCTAGTTAAAATAAATACAAAATTACCTGTAAAATAAAGCCTAACCTAAGTTACAATTAAACCTAACACTACACTTTCATTAAATTAAATAAATTACCTACAATTACCTAAAATAAAATACAATAAAATAAACTATTCTATAATACAAAAACAAACACTAAATTACAAAAAATAAAAAAGAATTACAAGAAGTTTAAACTAATTACACCTAATCTAAGCCCCCTAATAAAATAAAAAAATCCCTACCCTATTCTAAAATACAAAAGTAATCAGCTCTTTTACCAGCCCTTCAAGGGCTTTTTTGCGGGGCCTTGCCCCAAAGTAATCAGCTCTTTTGCATGAAAATAAGAATGCAATACCCCCCCAACATTACAACCCACCACCCACATACCCCTACTCTAACCCACCCAAACCCCCCTTAAAAACCTATCACTAACCCCCTGAAGATCTCCCTACCTTGAGTCATCTTCACCCAGCCGAGCCGAATTCTTCATCCAAGCGGAGCAAGAAGATGTCCTCCATCCGGTAGAAGTCTTGATCCAAGTGGCAAAGAAGAGGTCTTCCATCCGGGCGATGTCTTCTTCTGTGCGGTATCTTCTATCTTCTTTCTTCCGGATCCATCTTCGTCCCGCCGACGCGGAACATCCTCCTTCCCCGACGGACTAACGACAAATGAAGGTTCCTTAAAGGGACATCATCCAAGATGGCATCCCTTCAATTCCGATTGGCTGATAGAATTCTATCAGCCAATCGGAATTAAGGTAGAAAAAATCTCATTGGCTGATGCAATCAGCCAATCAGATTGAAGTTCAATCCGATTGGCTGATCCAATCAGCCAATCGTATTGAACTTGCATTCTATTGGCTGTTCCGAAACGGCCAATAGAATGCGAGTTCAATACGATTGGCTGATTGGATCAGCCAATCGGATTGAACTTCAATCTGATTGGCTGATTGGATCAGCCAATCAGATTTTTTCTACCTTAATTCCGATTGACTGATAGAATTCTATCAGCCAATCGGAATTGAAGGGATGCCATCTTGGATGACGACCCTTAAAGGAACCTTCATTCGTCGTTAGTCCGTCGGTAGAAGAGGATGGCTCCGCGTCGGCTCCTTTGAAGATGGCTCTGCTCCGCTCCGGATGGATGAAGATTGAAGACGCCACATGGATGAACACTTCTACCGGATGGAGGACCTCTTCTTGCCCCGCTTGGATGAAGACTTCTACCGGATAATGGACCTCTTCTGCGTACCTTGGATGAAGAATTTGGCTCGGCTGAGTGAAGACGACTCAAGGTAGGGAGATCTTCAGGGGGTTAGCAATAGGTTTATTTAAGGGGGGTGTGGGTGGGTTAGAGTAGGGGTATGTGGGTGGTGGGTTGTAATGTTGGGGGGGGTATTGTATTTTATTTTCAGGTAAAAGAGCTGATTACTTTGGGGCAAGGCCCCGCAAAAAGCCCTTTTAAGGGCTGGTAAAAGAGCTGATTACTTTTGTATTTTAGAATAGGGTAGGGAATTTGTTATTTTGGGGGGCTTTTTTTATTTTATTAGGGGGCTTAGATTAGGTGTAATCAGTTTAAACTGCTTGTAATTCTTTTTTATTTTTTGTAATTTAGTGTATGTTTGTTTTTTTGTATCATAGAATAGTTTATTTTATTGTATTTTATTTTAGGTAATTGTAGGTAATTTATTTAATTAATTTAATGATAGTGTAGTGTTAGGTTTAATTGTAACTTAGGTTAGGATTTATTTTACAGGTAATTTTGTATTTATTTTAACTAGGTAGCTATTAAATAGTTATTAACTATTTAATAGCTATTGTACCTAGTTAAACTAAATACAAAGTTGCCTGTAAAATAAATATAAATCCTAAAATAGCTACAATGTAATAATTAATTACATTGTAGCTATATTAGGGTTTATTTGATAGGTAAGTATTTAGTTTTAAATAGGAATAATTTAGTTAATTATAGGAATATTATTTCGTTTAATATAAATTATATTTATGTTAGGGGGGTGTTAGGGTTAGAGTTAGGTTTAGGGGTTAATAACTTTATTATAGTAGCGGCAACGGTGTGGACGGGAGATTAGGGGTTAATAATTGCAGGTAGGTGGCGGCGATGTTAGGGAGGGCAGATTAGGGGTTAATACTATTTATTCTAGGGTTTGCGAGGTGGGAGTGTGGCGGTTTAGGGGTTAATACATTTATTATAGTGGCGGCAAGGTCCGGTCGGCAGATTAGGGGTTAATAAGTGTAGATAGGTAGCAGCGATGTTGGGGGGGGGCAGATTAGGGGTTAATAAATATAATATAGGGGTCAGCGGTGTTAGGGGCAGCAGAATAGGGGTTTATAAGTATAATGTAGGTTGCGGCGGTGTACAGAGCAGCAGATTAGGGGTTAATAGTATAATGCAGGTGTCAGCGATAGCGGGGGTGGCAGATTAGAGGTTAATAAGTGTAAGGTTAGGGGTGTTTAGACTCGGGGTACATGTTAGGGTGTTAGGTGCAGACTTAGAAAGTGTTTCCCCATAGGAAACAATGGGGCTGCGTTAGGAGCTGAACGCTGCTGTTTTTTTTCAGCCCAAAATGCCCCATTGCTTCCTATGGGGATATCGTGCATGAGCACGTTTTGCCAGCTTACCGCTACCGTAAGCAAAGCTGGTATTGAGGGTTGAAGTGGAGCTAAGTTATGCTCAACGCTCCCTTTTTTGAGCCTAACGCAGCCCCTCAGACAACTCTAAATACCAGCGTTGTTGGAAGAGTGCGTTGGCAAAAAAAGCAGCGTTAGCTACGCGGCTTTTTACTGACAAAACTCTAAATCTAGCCGTATATTTCTAAACTTAATCTATATAAATCAAATAATTAGTTGGTAAAATGAAGTTCACTCCTGTACACATTACTTTGAACAGCAAACCCTTTTAACGTTATATTAAAATGGTAACAATTGCTCATTTACGTAAAAAAGTTTTACAACTGCCCAATGTGTTTCAACGTCCAATACGACGACTTTCTCAAGAGCAGTAAACCAAAATCATAAAAAGAGCAAATAGCTCTTTTTATGATTGGTTTACTGCTCTTGAACTTTTTAACATAAATAAGCAATTGTAACCATTTTAATGTGTTTTTTCTTTGTAAGAAGGCTGTATCCTGGTTTCATTTTTGGCAAAATGAATCAATCAACGGCTTTTGAAAACGAGTCTTTTGTGATTATCTTCAATTCAATGTTTTCCTTGTTCTGTAATGATTACACCATCACAGATTCTCATTTACAGAAAGTAAGAGGAAATATTGGAATTACAAGTACCCACCATACTTGCACCACCAGTTGCTACAGCCATTGTTTACACAGTTCATGAGAGAGACTGGGGAAGGCAGCGATCACCGAGAGAGGGGAGTACTTTTCTTATAAAACTTCCTAGTGATTATTTGTTTGTGTATTTTAAACCATATTACATTTGTCACATTAATTTTGGTTGGTCTGACATTATATGTATCATGATTAACCCCTAATTCCTACTGTAGGAGAAATTAAAGGGACAGACTAGTCATAATTTAGAGAGGGCATGCAATTTTAACCCCTTAAGGACCAAGTACGTACAGGGTACATCCTACAAAAACTGTCACTTAATGACCAAGGATGTACCCTGTACGTCCTCATGGTTTTCAAGCACTGAAAGTGATTGTGATCGCTTCCAGACACTTTCAGGTTATTGCAGTGATGCCTCGATATTGAGGCATCCTGCAATAACCTTTTTTAAGCATCCGATGCGGAGAGAGACACTCTGTGGCCCTCTCTGCATAGGCCAGCAATGGTGCCAATTGTTGGTGGGTGGGAGCCATTGCAGGGACGCGGCTGGGCGTCCCATCGCTGATGCGAATTATGGATCCTGTTCCTAAGTGTCCGGGGGGCGTGCGAGGGGGTGGAGGGGCGGAGCTCAGGAGCGTGCATGCTCATGGACATCAAACTTAAGCCCAAGCAGGGAGAGGGACAGGGAGAGGGAAAGGGAGTAGGAGGGGAAAAAAATGTTTGGAAAGGGATCCGGGAAGGGGTAGGGTATTGAGGGGGGAAGCTACACTACAGAAAATGGGGTGTTTATTTTTTACAAAAAAAGGGCACATTTTTTAGTAAACTGGGTACTGGCAGACAGCTGCCAGTACTTAAGATGGCGGCCAATATGTTGAGGGGGGAGGCTTAGAGAGATGTTTGGGGGGAGCAGAGAAGTTGGGGGTAATGGGGGATCCTACACTTCATATAAAATATATATATATAAAAAAATCAGACTTTCTGCCAGTACTTAAGATGGCGGTGGCAATTGTAAAGTGGGGGAGGGAAGAGAGCTGTTTGAGGGGGTCAGGGAAGGATCAGAGGGTGGTATGTGTCAGATGGGAGGCTGATATCTACACTAAAGCTAAAATTAACCCTACAAGCTACCTAATTAACCCCTTAACTGCTGGGCATAATACAAGTTTAGTGCGCAGTGGCATTTAGCGGGCCTTTTAATTATAAAAAAGCAACGCCAAAGCCATGTATATCTGCTATTTCTGAACAAAGGGGATCCCAGAGAAGCATTTAAAACCATTTGTGGCATAATTGCACATGCTGTTTGTAAATAATTTCAGTGAGAAACCTAAAGATAGTGAAAAAGTTAACAATTTTTTTATTTGATCGCATTTGGCTGTAAAATGGTGGCAAGAAATATAACAAAATGGGCCTAGATCAATACTTTAGTTTGTCTACTACACTACACTAAAGCTAAAATTAACGCTCTAAGCTCCCTACAAGCTACCTGATTAACCCCTTCACTGCTGTGCATAATACATGTTTGGTGAACAGCGGCACTTAGCGGCCTTCTAATTACCAAAAAGTAATTCCAAATCCATAAATTTCTACTATTTCTGAACAAAGGGGATTCCAGAGAAGCATTTACAATCATTTGTGCCATAATTGTACATGCTGTTTGTAAATAATTTTAGTGAGAAACCTAAAGTTTGTGAAAATGTTTGTGAAAAAATTAAAGATATTTTTATTTGATCGCATTTGGCAGTGAAATGGTGGCACGAAATATACCAAAATGGGCCTAAATAAATACTGGGTTGTCTACTAAAAAAAAAATATACATGTAATGGGTTATTCATGGATTCCTGACATATTTCAGTCTTACTATGCAAACATCTCAAATTTAAAAAAAAAAAAATGGTTTGGAAATAGCAAACTGCTACTTGTACTTTTCTTTCATGTAATTGGCAAGAGTCCATGAGCTAGTGACGTATGGGATATACAATCCTACCAGGAGGGGCAAAGTTTCCCAAACCTTTAAATGCCTATAAATACACCCCGCGCCACACCCACAATCCAGTTTTACAAACTTTGCCTCCTATGGAGGTGGTGAATTAAGTTTGTGCTAAGATTTCTACGTTGATATGTGCTTCTCAGCATTTTGAAGCCCGATTCCTCTTAGAGTACAGTGAATGTCAGAGGGATATGAAGGGAGTATAAATTATTGAATGCAATGTTTTTCCTCATGGGATATCTATTTCATAGGTTCTCTGTTATCGGTCGTAGAGAGTCATCTCCTACCTCCCTTTTCAGATCGACAATATACTCTCATATTCCATTACCTCTACTGATAACCGTTTCAGTACTGGTTTGGCTATATGCTACATGTGAATGGATGTCTTTTGGTAAGTATGTTTTCATTACTTAAGACACTCTCAGCTATGGTTTGGCACTTTATGTATTTATATAAAATTCTAAATATATGTATTGTACTTATATTTGCCATGATTCAGGTTTCAATATATTTCCTTTTGCAGACTGTCAGTTTCATAGTATAGTTTTTTTCAATTGACTGTCATTTTAAATTTGCGGGCAGAATTAGGCTCGCGAGGGCGCAAAATGCCAAAGTATATTGCGTCATTTTTGGTGTGAGATTTTTGTGGTACAAAGTTACGCTCAATGACGCAAATTCGTCATTTCCTGGCGTCTTTGTTTATGCCGATTCCTTTCACAAGGTTGCGTCTTCAATAACGCGAGTGTGTCATTTCCGGATGTTGTTAGCGCCAAAAAAATGTTCTCTGTTTGTTTGTGCATCATACTTTCGCCAAATTTTTTCATTATTTAAACTCCATTCCTATATGCCTCTTGCCTTTTTTCTCTATCAGAGGGCTATACTGTTTGCATTTTTTCCCATTCCTGAAACTGCCATATAAGGAAATTGATAAATTTTGCTTTATATGTTGTTTTTTCTCTTACATTTGCAAGATGTCTCAATCATTCTGATCCTGTCTCAGAAATCACTGTTGGAACCCTGCTGACTGATAACAGTTCTACCAAAGCTAAGTACATTTGTTGTAATCTTGTGGAGATTATATCTCCAGCTGTGGTTTGTATTAAGTTGTCATGATAAACTTTTACATGCAGAGAATGTGTCCATCAGTAATAGTACATTGACTGTTGCTGTTCCTTTAACATCTAATGTACAAGATATACCTGTGAATTTATAAGAATTTATTGCTGATTCTATTCAGAAGGCTTTGTCTGCCATCCCGCCTTCTGATAAAAGTAAAGGTCTTTTAAAACCTCTCATAAAGTTGATGTAATTTCAAATGACCGACAACATACTGAATTGTCCTCCTCTGATGAGGATCTATCTGATTCTGAAGATCCTTCCTCAGATATTGACACTGACAAATCTACTTTTTTTTATTTAAAATGGAGTACATTCGTTCTTTGTTAAAGAAGTGTTGATTATATTGGATATTGAGGAGACTAGTCCTCTTGATATTAAAACTAGTAAACGTTTAAATTCTGTTTATAAAACTCCTGTGGTTTTTCCAGAGGTTTTTCCAGTTCCTGATGCTATTTCTGATATGATTTATAAGGAATGGAATAGGCCTGGTACTTCTTTTATTCCTTCTTCAAGGTTTAAAAAATTGTATCCTTTGCCAGCAGTTACTTTAGAGTTTTGGGAAAAGATCCCCAAAGTTGATGGGGCTATCTCTACTCTTGCTAAATGTATTACTATTCCTATGGCAATAAATTGTGATACTATAGGTACATGTATGATACTAAGAGCTCAAATCTTCAATATATGATTGCTCAAATTAAATGTATTAAATTACACTATAGTTGAATCACAAGCAAAGAAATAGACAGCAGTATACGTATATGTAACCACCTTATTGTTGCTCTTCTCAAATAACCAAACAGGGAAATAGTTGTGATCCTCTGGAATATTAATACATCGACTAGCCAGAGTAACTCGTTTGGTACAAACATAATATATATCCTCTGATGTTCAGCTTTACCATCTAAACTCAATTCAGTGTGTTTTTATAAATAATATCCTCCCTAATAGATATTGGAATTACTACACACTGTATGAGAATATCAGGTGGTCTATTTTCTTGATCCATCTATATTGCATCTTCTTACCTTATATACCCAGTATTATAATCTTGCTAATACCTCAATAGCCTACTTAGGAGTTAGGTCACTTTTTATTCAGTCCTGAATAGTGGGGTTACCTGTAAGCTCCTAGGTGCATTTTTAACCTTATTTTTCTTTATTTTATTTAATTAGTAATAATAAAAATTACGTTTTAACGTAGAGTAATTCCGTTCACTTAAGCTAGTCTAGTTACTTCCCTAGTTGCTGTAAGTCAGTAACATGTATTTGTGATAACCAATATAAGTATATATATATATATATATATATATATATATATATATATATATACATATATATATATATATATATATATATATATATATATATATATATTTGTCTATATATATATATATATATATATATATATATATATATATATATATATATATATATATATATCTACATATGTATTTATGTGTTTATATGTGTATATACAGTATGTCAGCAAATATATATATAGTAGACATGTGCACGGCTAAAAAATTCAGTTTGTTTTCGGTTCGGATCGATTCGGACTTTTCGAATTTCGTTTCGGATCGAATCGGATTCGGCAAAATTTGAATAAATTCATTTCGGATTTATTCGGATCCGAATAAATTCGTTTCGGATTTATTCGGATTCGGCTGAATTCGGTTCTATTCCGTTCGAAAATTCGGTATGTTTTTAGTACACTAACACCCATTTAGTACACTAAGTCACTAACACCCATAAACTACCTATGAACCACTAAACCGAGCCCCCCCCACATCGCAAACCCTATAATAACATTATTTAACCCCTAATCTGCCGATCGGATATCGCTGCAACCTACATTATAGCTATTAACCCCTAATCTGCTGTCCCTAACACCGCCGACCCCTACATTATAGTTATTAACCCCTAATCTGCCCCCCCCCAATGTCGCCGCAATCTAACTACAAGTATTAACCCCTAATCTGCCGACCCGATATCGCCGCCACCTACATTATAACTATTAACCCCTAATCTGCTGTCCCTAACACCGCCGACCCCTACATTATAGTTATTAACCACTAATCTGCTGTCCCTAATGTCGCCGCAATCTAACTACAAGTATTAACCCCTAATCTGCCGACCCGATATCGCCGCCACCTACATTATAACTATTAACCCCTAATCTGCTGTCCCTAACACCGCCGACCCCTACATTATAGTTATTAACCCCTAATCTGCCCCCCCCCAACGTCGCCGCAATCTAACTACAAGTATTAACCCCTAATCTGCCGACCCGATATCGCCGCCGCCTACATTATAGCTATTAACCCCTAATCTGCTGTCCCTAACACCGCCGACCCCTACATTATAGTTATTAACCCCTAATCTGCCTCCCCCCAACGTCGCCACAATCTAACTACAAGTATTAATCCCTAATCTGCCGACCGCAAATCGCCGCCACTATAATAAATGTATTAACCCCTAAACCGCCGCACTCCCGCCTCGCAAACACTATAATACATTTTATTAACCCCTTATCTGCCCTCCCTAACATCGCCGCCACCTACCTACAATTATTAACCCCTAATCTCCCGCACCCAACGTCGCCGCTACTATAATAAGGTTATTAACCCCTAAACCTAAGTCTAACCCTAACACTAACACCCCCTAACTTAAATATAATTTAAATAAAACGAAATAAATTTACTATAGTTAAATAAATGAATCCTATTTAAAACTAAAGACTTACCTGTAAAATAAACCCTAATATAGCTACAATATAACTAATAGTTACATTGTAGCTATTTTAGGATTTATTTTTATTTTACAGGCAACTTTGTATTTATTTTAACTAGGTACAATAGTTATTAAATAGTTAATAACTATTTAATAACTACCTAGCTAAAATAAATACAAATTTACCTGTAAAATAAATCCTAACCTAAGTTACAATTACACCTAACACTACACTATCATTAAATTAACTAAATAAATTAATCATATTTAAAACAAAATACTTACCTGTAAAATAAACCCTAAGATAGCTGCAATATAACTAATAGTTACATTGTAGCTATTTTAGCATTTATATTTATTTTACAGGCAACTTTGTATTTATTTTAACTAGGTACAAAAGCTATTAAATAGTTATTGACTAATTAATAGCTACCTAGTTAAAATAATTACAAAATTACCTGTAAAATAAATCCTAACCTAAGTTACAATTAAACCTAACACTACACTGTCATTAAATAAATTAACTACAAGTACCTAAAATTATCTACAATTAAATAAACTAAAGTACAAAAACCCCCCACTAAATTACAAAAAAACCAAACACTAAATTACAAAAAATAAAAAAATATTACAAGAATTTTAAACTAATTACACCTAATCTAAGCCCCCTAATAAAATAACAAAGCCCCCCCAAAATAAAAAAAATGCCCTACCCTATACTAAATTACAAAAGTTAACAGCTCTATTACCTTACCAGCCCTGAACAGGGCCCTTTGCGGGGCATGCCCCAAAGAAAACAGCTCTTTTGCCTGTAAAAATAAAACACAATCCCCCCCCCCACATTACAACCCACCACCCACATACCCCTACTCTAACCCAAACCCCCCTTAAATAAACCTAACACTACCCCCCTGAAGATCTCCCTACCTTGAGTCGTGTTCACCCAGCCGGGCCGAAGTCTTCATCCGATGGGGCAGAAGAGGACATCCAGACCGGCAGAAGTCTTCATCCAAGCGGGGCAAGAAGAGGTCTTCCATCCATCATACAAGTACCAAAATACAAACAAACACTAAATTACCAAAAATAATAAAATCTTACAATAATTTTAAACTAATTACACCTAATCTAAGCCCCCGACTAGCTATTAATATAGCTTCAATATAACTAATAGTTACATTGTAGCTATTTTAGGATTTATATTTATTTTACAGGCAACTTTGTATTTATTTTAACTAGGTACAATAGCTATTAAATAGTTAATAACTATTTAATAACTACCTAGCTAAAATAAATACAAATTTACCTGTAAAATAAATCATAACCTAAGTTACAATTACACCTAACACTACACTATCATTAAATTAACTAAATAAATGAATCCTATATAAAACTAAAGACTTACCTGTAAAATAAACCCTAATATAGCTGCAATATAACTAATAGTTACATTGTAGCTATTTTAGCATTTATATTTATTGTACAGGCAACTTTGTATTTATTTTAACTAGGTTCAATAGCTATTAAATAGATATTGACTATTTAATAGCTACCTAGTTAAAATAATTACAAAATTACCTGTAAAATAAATCCTAACATGTTACAATTAAACCTAACACTACACTATCATTAAATAAATTAACTACAAGTACCTACAATTAAATACAATTAAAAAAACTAAACTAAAGTACAAAACCCCCCCCCCCCACTAAATTACAAAAAATAAAAAAATATTACAAGAATTTTAAACTAATTACACCTAATCTAAGCCCCCTAATAAAATAACAAAGCCCCCCAAAATAAAAAAAAATGCCCTACCCTATACTAAATTACAAAAGTTAACAGCTCTATTACCTTACCAGCCCTGAACAGGGCCTTTTGCGGGGCATGCCCCAAAGAAAACAGCTCTTTTGCCTGTAAAAAAACCACAATACCCCCCCCACATTACAACCCACCACCCACATACCCCTACTCTAACCCAAACCCCCCTTAAATAAACCTAACACTACCCCCCTGAAGATCTCCCTACCTTGAGTCGTGTTCACCCAGCCGGGCCGAAGTCTTCATCCGATGGGGCAGAAGAGGACATCCAGACCGGCAGAAGTCTTCATCCAAGCGGGGCAAGAAGAGGTCTTCCATCCATCAGAAAAGTACAAAAAAACAAACAAACACTAAATTAGCAAGAATAATAAAATATTACAATAATTTTAAACTAATTACACCTAATCTAAGCCCCCTACTAGCTATTAATATAGCTACAATATAACTAATAGTTACATTGTAGCTATTTTAGGATTTATATTTATTTTACAGGCAACTTTGTATTTATTTTAACTAGGTACAATAGCTATTAAATAGTTAATAACTATTTAATAACTACCTAGCTAAAATAAATACAAATTTACCTGTAAAATAAACCCTAACCTAAGTTACAATTACACCTAACACTACACTGTCATTAAATTAACTAAATAAATTAATCCTATATAAAACTAAATACTTACCTGTAAAATAAACCCTAATATAGCTACAATATAACTAATAGTTACATTGTAGCTATTTTAGCATTTATATTTATTTTACAGGCAACTTTGCATTTATTTTAACTAGGTACAATAGCTATTAAATAGATATTTACTGTTTAATAGCTACCTAGTTAAAATAATTACAAAATTACCTGTAAAATAAATCCTAACCTAAGTTACTATTAAACCTAACACTACACTATCATTAAATAAATTAACTACAAGTACCTACAATTAAATACAATGAAATAAACTAAACTAAAGTACAAAAAAAACAAACACTAAATTACAAAAAATAAAAAAAATTACAAGAATTTTAAACTAATTACACCTAATCTAAGCCCCCTAATAAAATAACAAAGCCCCGCAAAAAAAAAAAATGCCCTACCCTATACTAAATTACAAAAGTAATCAGCTCTATTACCTTACCAGCCCTGAACAGGGCCTTTTGCGGGGCATGCCCCAAAGAAAACAGCTCTTTTGCCTGTAAAAAAAAACACAATACCCCCCCCCACATTACAACCCACCACCCACATACCCCTAATCTAACCCAAACCCCCCTTAAATAAACCTAAAACTACCCCCCTGAAGATCTCCCTACCGTGTCTTCACCCAGCGGGCCGAAGTCTTCATCCGATCGGGCAGAAGAGGACATCCAGACCGGCAGAAGTCTTCATCCAAGCGGGGCAAGAAGAGGTCTTCCATCCATCAGAAGTCTTGATCCAGGCGGCATCTTCTCTGTTCATCCATCCGGAGCGGAGCGGCAGCATCCTGAAGACATCCCACGCAGAGCATCCTCTTCTTTCTTGATCCGACGACTAGGTGACTGTACCTTTAAGTGACGTCATCCAAGATGGCGTCCCTTGAATTCCGATTGGCTGATAGGATTCTATCAGCCAATCGGAATTAAGGTAGGAAAAATCTGATTGGCTGATTCAATCAGCCAATCAGATTCAAGTTCAATCCGATTGGCTGATCCAATCAGCCAATCAGATTGAGCTCGCATTCTATTGGCTGATCGGAACAGCCAATAGAATGCAAGGTCAATCTGATTGGCTGATTCCATCAGCCAATCGGATTGAACTTGAATCTGATTGGCTGATTGAATCAGCCAATCATATTTTTCCTACCTTAATTCCGATTGGCTGATAGAATCCTATCAGCCAATCGGAATTCAAGGGACGCCATCTTGGATGACATCACTTAAAGGTACAGTCACCTAGTCGTCGGATCAAGAAAGAAGAGGATGCTCTGCGTGGGATGTCTTCAGGATGCTGCCGCTCCGCTCCCGATGGATGAACAGAGAAGATGCCGCCTGGATCAAGACTTCTGATGGATGGAAGACCTCTTCTTGCCCCGCTTGGATGAAGACTTCTGCCGGTCTGGATGTCCTCTTCTGCCCGATCGGATGAAGACTTCGGCCCGCTGGGTGAAGACACGGTAGAGAGATCTTCAGGGGGGTAGTGTTAGGTTTATTTAAGGGGGGTTTGGGTTAGAGTAGGGGTATGTGGGTGGTGGGTTGTAATGTGGGGGGGGGTATTGTGTTTTTTTTTACAGGCAAAAGAGCTGTTTTCTTTGGGGCATGCCCCGCAAAAGGCCCTGTTCAGGGCTGGTAAGGTAATAGAGCTGATTACTTTTGTAATTTAGTATAGGGTAGGGCATTTTTTTTTATTTTGGGGGGCTTTGTTATTTTATTAGGGGGCTTAGATTAGGTGTAATTAGTTTAAAATTCTTGTAATTTTTTTTATTTTTTGTAATTTAGTGTTTGTTTTTTTTGTACTTTAGTTTAGTTTTTTCATTGTATTTAATTGTAGGTACTTGTAGTTAATTTATTTAATGATAGTGTAGTGTTAGGTTTAATAGTAACTTAGGTTAGGATTTATTTTACAGGTAATTTTGTAATTATTTTAACTAGGTAGCTATTAAACAGTAAATATCTATTTAATAGCTATTGTACCTAGTTAAAATAAATACAAAGTTGCCTGTAAAATAAATATAAATGCTAAAATAGCTACAATGTAACTATTAGTTATATTGTAGCTATATTAGGGTTTATTTTACAGGTAAGTATTTAGTTTTATATAGGATTAATTTATTTAGTTAATTTAATGACAGTGTAGTGTTAGGTGTAATTGTAACTTAGGTTAGGGTTTATTTTACAGGTAAATTTGTATTTATTTTAGCTAGGTAGTTATTAAATAGTTATTAACTATTTAATAGCTATTGTACCTAGTTAAAATAAATACAAAGTTACCTGTAAAATAAATATAAATCCTAAAATAGCTACAATGTAACTATTAGTTATATTGTAGCTATATTAATAGCTAGTAGGGGGCTTAGATTAGGTGTAATTAGTTTAAAATTATTGTAATATTTTATTATTTTTGCTAATTTAGTGTTTGTTTGTTTTTTGTACTTTTCTGATGAATGGAAGACCTCTTCTTGCCCCGCTTGGATGAAGACTTCTGCCGGTCTGGATGTCCTCTTCTGCCCCATCGGATGAAGACTTCGGCCCGGCTGGGTGAACACGACTCAAGGTAGGGAGATCTTCAGGGGGGTAGTGTTAGGTTTATTTAAGGGGGGTTTGGGTTAGAGTAGGGGTATGTGGGTGGTGGGTTGTAATGTGGGGGGGGGATTGTGTTTTTTTTTTACAGGCAAAAGAGCTGTTTTCTTTGGGGCATGCCCCGCAAAGGGCCCTGTTCAGGGCTGGTAAGGTAATAGAGCTGTTAACTTTTGTAATTTAGTATAGGTTAGGGCATTTTTTTTTATTTTGGGGGGCTTTGTTATTTTATTAGGGGGCTTAGATTAGGTGTAATTAGTTTAAAATTCTTGTAATATTTTTTTATTTTTTGTAATTTAGTGGGGGGGGGTTGTACTTTAGTTTAGTTTTTTTAATTGTATTTAATTGTAGGTACTTGTAGTTAATTTATTTAATGATAGTGTAGTGTTAGGTTTAATTGTAACTTAGGTTAGGATTTATTTTACAGGTAATTTTGTAATTATTTTAA
Source organism: Bombina bombina (assembly GCF_027579735.1). Lineage (NCBI taxonomy): Eukaryota > Metazoa > Chordata > Amphibia > Anura > Bombinatoridae > Bombina > Bombina bombina. Next base: position 919,732,563 of record NC_069500.1, read on the forward strand.
CTAGGTAGCTATTAAATAGTCAATATCTATTTAATAGCTATTGAACCTAGTTAAAATGAATACAAAGTTGCCTGTACAATAAATATAAATGCTAAAATAGCTACAATGTAACTATTAGTTATATTGCAGCTATATTAGGGTTTATTTTACAGGTAAGTCTTTAGTTTTATATAGGATTCATTTATTTAGTTAATTTAATGATAGTGTAGTGTTAGGTGTAATTGTAACTTAGGTTATGATTTATTTTACAGGTAAATTTGTATTTATTTTAGCTAGGTAGTTATTAAATAGTTATTAACTATTTAATAACTATTGTACCTAGTTAAAATAAATACAAAGTTGCCTGTAAAATACATATAAATCCTAAAATAGCTACAATGTAACTATTAGTTATATTGAAGCTATATTAATAGCTAGTAGGGGGCTTAGATTAGGTGTAATTAGTTTAAAATTATTGCAATATTTTATTATTTTTGGTAATTTAGTGTTTGTTTGTATTTTTGTACTTGTATGATGGATGGAAGACCTCTTCTTGCCCCGCTTGGATGAAGACTTCTGCCAGTCTGGATGTCCTCTTCTGCCCCATCGGATGAAGACTTCGGCCCGGCTGGGTGAACACGACTCAAGGTAGGGAGATCTTCAGGGGGGTAGTGTTAGGTTTATTTAAGGGGGGTTTGGGTTAGAGTAGGGGTATGTGGGTGGTGGGTTGTAATGTGGGGGGGGGATTGTGTTTTTTTTTTACAGGCAAAAGAGCTGTTTTCTTTGGGGCATGCCCCGCAAAGGGCCCTGTTCAGGGCTGGTAAGGTAATAGAGCTGTTAACTTTTGTAATTTAGTATAGGGTAGGGCATTTTTTTTTATTTGGGGGGCTTTGTTATTTTATTAGGGGGCTTAGATTAGGTGTAATTAGTTTAAAATTCTTGTAATATTTTTTTATTTTTTGTAATTTAGTGGTTTTTTATTTTTTGTAATTTAGTGGGGGGGGGTTTGTACTTTAGTTTATTTAATTGTAGATAATTGTAGGTACTTGTAGTTAATTTATTTAATGATAGTGTAGTGTTAGGTTTTATTGTAACTTAGGTTATGATTTATTTTACAGGTAATTTTGTAATTATTTTAACTAGGTAGCTATTAATTAGTCAATAACTATTTAATAGCTATTGTACCTAGTTAAAATAAATACAAAGTTGCCTGTAAAATAAATATAAATGCTAAAATAGCTACAATGTAACTATTAGTTATATTGCAGCTATATTAGGGATTATTTTACAGGTAAGTATTTAGTTTTAAATATGAGTCATTTATTTAATTAATTAAATGATAGTGTAGTGTTAGGTGTAATTGTAACTTAGGTTAGGATTTATTTTACAGGTAAATTTGTATTTATTTTAGCTAGGTAGTTATTAAATAGTTATTAACTATTTAATAACTATTGTACCTAGTTAAAATAAATACAAAGTTGCCTGTAAAATAAAAATAAATCCTAAAATAGCTACAATGTAACTATTAGTTATATTGCAGCTATCTTAGGGTTTATTTTACAGGTAAGTCTTTAGTTTTAAATAGGATTAATTTATTTAACTATAGTAAATTTATTTCGTTTTATTTAAATTATATTTAAGTTAGGGGGTGTTAGTGTTAGGGTTAGACTTAGGTTTAGGGGTTAATAACCTTATTATAGTAGCGGCGACGTTGGGGGCAGGAGATTAGGGGTTAATAATTGTAGGTAGGTGGCGGCGATGTTAGGGAGGGCAGATTAGGGGTTAATAAAATGTATTATAGTGTTTGCGAGGCGGGAGTGCGGCGGTTTAGGGGTTAATACATTTATTATAGTGGCGGCGATTTGCGGTCGGCAGATTAGGGGTTAATACTTGTAGTTAGATTGTGGCGACGTTGGGGGGGGCAGATTAGGGGTTAATAACTATAATGTAGGGGTCGGCGGTGTTAGGGACAGCAGATTAGGGGTTAATAGCTATAATGTAGGCGGCGGCGATATCGGGTCGGCAGATTAGGGGTTAATATTTGTAGTTAGATTGCGGCGACGTTGGGGGGGGGCAGATTAGGGGTTAATAACTATAATGTAGGGGTCGGGGGTGTTAGGGACAGCAGATTAGGGGTTAATAGCTATAATGTAGGCGGCGATATCGGGTCGGCAGATTAGGGGTTAATACTTGTAGTTAGATTGCGGCGATGTTGGGGGGGCAGATTAGGGGTTAATAACTATAATGTAGGGGTCGGCGGTGTTAGGGACAGCAGATTAGGGGTTAATAGCTATAATGTAGGCGGCGGCGATATCGGGTAGGCAGATTAGGGGTTAATACTTGTAGTTAGATTGCGGCGACGTTGGGGGGGGCAGATTAGGGGTTAATAACTATAATGTAGGGGTCAGCGGTGTTAGGGACAGACGATTAGGGGTTAATAGCTATAATGTAGGCGGCGGCGATATTCGGTCGGCAGATTAGGGGTTAATACTTGTAGTTAGATTGCGGCGACGTTGGGGGAGGCAGATTAGGGGTTAATAACTATAATGTAGGGGTCGGCGGTGTTAGGGACAGCAGATTAGGGGTTAATAGTTATAATGTAGGTGGCGGCGATATCGGGTCGGCAGATTAGGGGTTAATACTTGTAGTTAGATTGCGGCGACATTGGGGGGGGCAGATTAGGGGTTAATAACTATAATGTAGGGGTCGGCGGTGTTAGGGACAGCAGATTAGGGGTTAATAGCTATAATGTAGGTGGCGGCGATATTCGGTCGGCAGATTAGGGGTTAATAAAATAATGCAGGTGTTAGCGATAGCGGGGGCGGCAGATTAGGGGTTAATAAGTGTTAGATTAGGGGTGTTTAGAGACTCGGGGTACATGTTAGGGTGTTAGGTGCAGACTTAGTGTTTCCCCATAGGAAACAATGGGGCTGCGGTGTTAGTTTTTTTTCAGCCGAAACTCCCATTGTTTCCTATGGGGAAATGCCGAATTTTACCGAGCTAATTCGGATTTATTCGGAGATACGGCAGCTATTTCGGATTCATTCGGTAGATTCGGAAGTATTTTAATTTGGAAATCCGAATCGATCCGAATCTCCGAATTTACCGAATTTACCGAATTTCCGAATTAATCCGAAACGAACCGCACATGTCTAATATATAGACATAAAAATATATATATGTACACACACACACTCACATATATATACATCTTTAGACATACGGTGATGTTATTGTAAGTGTAACTGTAGTTTGTAATGTATTTTTTCACAAAACATGTTACTATAGCTCTAAGGGTACGGGAATCATTCTAGCATAAATCGCGATTGCGCTCACGTGTTCGTGTTTACTTTCAATTTGTAATAGAATAGTTAAACCCAACACACACAAACACACGCGATAAACTCCTTTTCGATCGTGCTTAACTGTTAGCACTCGTAACCTAGCCCTTAGTGGGCAACTGGGCATATTACCTACTTTGTTTTTTTTTGTTTTTTTATTTGTTCCTTTCTTTACACATGATACTCTTTAAAGTTTTTTTTCACCCTGGATTCTAAATTGTTGAGCTGGTGTCTATATTAAAAGGAACTTTGTAAGGCCCAAGGGAACAGTACATTATTTCTACATTCCTTAAAGGGACATAAAACCCAATTTTTTTTTCTTTCATGATTCAGATAGAGCATACAATTTTAAACAACTTTCCAATTGACTTCTGTTATCAAATTTTCTTTGTTTTCTTGTTATCCTTTGTTGAAAAGCTGGGATGTAAGCTCATGAGTGTGAACGTGTCTACAGCACTATATGGCAGCAGTTTTGAAAAAAATGTTATACATTAGCAGTAGCACTAGATAGCAGCACTATTTCCTGTCATGTAGTGCTTCAGGCATGTGCACGCTACCTACCTAGGTATCCCTTCAACAAAGAATAACATGAGAATGAAGCAAATTTGATAATAGAAGTAAATTGGAAACTTTTTAAAAATTGTATTCTCTATCTGAATAATGACAGATTTTTTTTTTAACCTTTGTCAAAGTCAAATCCCAGAGTAAAAGTATTGTTAAAAAGGGACAGGTAATTCCATTTTTGAAAACAGATATTAACCCCATTTAACTCTAATTCAACAGCTTCTGGCATTATAATGATCCTTCTAGCACTTTTTTCCCCAAAGCTTCTAGCTCAACATATGTGGTTGCTCGTGTAAAAGTTCTTGTGGTTGAAAGCCTATGTTGATGTTTGTGTGTGTGCATGTGAATGTCTATGGGCACCTGTGTGTGTCAGTTCATGTGGATTTCTATTGGTCCCTTTTTTTGTTTGTGCATGTGAATGTCTGAGGGTGCCTTTGTATATGTGCATGTGGATGTATATGGATGCCTGTGGATGTACATTTGAATGTCTATACTTGGCTGTGTGGGTGCAGGAGGATGTCTGTGGGTGCCTGTGTGTCTGTATGCATGTGGATGTCTATGGTTGCATGTGTGTGTGTGCATGTGTTGTGCCTGTAGGTGTTTCTTTCCGTGCTTCATTACAAACTGAATAACAGTTAGATATGTAAGGCTGCACTATAGAATTTGGGTGAGGTTAAATTTTATAACTTCACCCTGGGTAACATTCTCTAGAAAATACCCTGCCCTTGTTTTTAATCAATGTTAAGGGCTTTAGATATTTCAGTCTGCCATCTCTCAGATAAAAATTTAAACACCATATTTCTAATGTTACCACTAGCTATTACTGTGAAACAAGAATAATGTGGATATCAAAATGCCAGAAAAAACACCTCTATTTTGTATACAATATCTATCTATCTATCTATCTATCTATCTATCTATCTATCTATCTATCTATCTATCTATCTATCTATCTATCTATCTATCTATCTATCTCTCTATCTATCTCTCTATCTGTCTGTCTGTCTTTCTATATATGCATATATTCATATAGATGTATAGGTGTATATATATATAAATATATATATATATATATATATATATATATATATATATATATATATATTTTACAAAAAAAATATCAGATATACAGTATATAGAAATATATATTTTAAAATAAAAAGAATATTTTCTTCTATGTGAAAAACATAGGAATTTAAAGTATTCTTATATAACTTTGGGTTTAGAGTAGCTGGTCTAACGCAGTGTTGGGTTAGTAAGCGAGTGATAACAGTTAGTTTTCTTTTACAACACGCTCATAGAAGTCTATGGGGAGAAGAAGTTAATGTGGTCACAGTATCCAAAGTCCTAAAGTTAACGTGCTACAGTCTTTCACTTGTGCGCTTTTTAATTTCAACTTGTAATTCGAAAAAATATTTTACTGTACGTTGTGCCTTTTTAGCTACTTTGTTAATTTATCTGCTACCTCAGAAGCAGCAAACTTAAAACACTCAGACTGATTTGTCCATGGAGAGTGACAACCCCTTGTCTCACCCAATTGCTTCCATGTAATCCCCAAGAGAGGGTATACAGGTTCTCGTATTCGATCCGGTTGATTTCTGTCCGCGGTCTCAGAGCAGGTGGACAAGTTATGGAGCAGCGGTCTTTAGACCGCTGCTTCATAACTGCTGTTTCCGGCGAGCCTGAAGGCTCACACGGAAACAGGGAAATCGGCCCCATAGAATACAATTTTAAAAAAGTTTCTAATTTACTTCTATTATCAGATTTGCTTTGTTCTCATGTTATTCTTTGTTGAAGAGATACCTAGGTAGGTAGCGTGCACATGCCTGAAGCACTACATGACAAGAAATAGTACTGCCATCTAGTGCTCTTGCTAATGTATAACATTGTTGCAAAACTGCTGCCATATAGTGTTGCAGACACGTGCACACTCACACTTTTCAATGAAGAAAACCAAGAAAACAAAGAAAATGTTATAATAGAAGTAAATGGTAAAGGCGTTTAAAATTGTATGCAATTGTATCTAATTCATTTGGGGGTTTATGTCCCTTTAATACATATTATTGATGAGTTTTTAAAGCCTACAGTTTATAAAAATTAGGAAAAACGTGGAACAAAATAATTTTAAATAGATTTAAATTTTATTCAATTTGAAAACCCTGTAAAAACTTTTGCAAATTATTTAACTGAACAAATTTTAAAAGTGTCATATTCATTATTTATACTGCTTGCTTTTCCTGAAATTTAATTCTGCAAATTGTTCTTTCCCCGCTCACCCGTAAAAGTTGAATATACATCATGCATACTTAAAGGGCCATGATACTCAAATGTTGAAACACTTGGAAGTGATGCAGCATAGCTGTAAAAAGCTGACTAGAAAATATCACCTGAAATGTAAAAAAGAAAGATATTTTACCTAAAAAATTCCTCAGTAGCCACATCCCATTGTAAAAGACTTTAAGCAGCCAATCAGTATATCTGTCCCGGGACAGCTAAGGGATTGAGCCTCATGCACACTCATCTTATTTCCCTATTCAGTTTAAGGAAGTTTACTATGAAATATCATGAGAGTTAAGTGAAATTTCATGAGATCAGAGTAAAAGAGGTCATGACCTCAGCACTGCTGATGCTGATTGGCTGCTGTTCATTTCTTCATTTTTTTTTCTTTTTTACCTGCAGCTGAGCAACAGCTGAGTATAACTTTTTACACAGAACTTCCTCTGCTGAGCTGAGGAGATTGTGAGGTGAAATATCTTCTTTTTTACATAGAGATGCTCAGGTGATATTTTCCTGTCAGCTTTTTACAGTCAAGTGATTTAGCATATGAGTATTATGTCCCTTTAAGTATTCAGCAAATTTTCTGACTCGGCTATATGCTTTATAATGGGCAGACTATACTAAAATATATCATCTGTAGTAACTTTATTAGCTTCTGGATGAAAATTGCTTAGTGATTGCTTAGATTAGTGCTGGAGCACTTTTTCATCTGGCCTGGGACCATCACAATTCTGTAGATTTTGCTAACAATCATATCTATTCCAATCCATTAGATTTTATAAGTGAAAACATTGTTTGCAAGGTGATTTTTGACTGATCCGGAATGGCTTAAGGGATTAGTACAAAGGGTAAGGCTAACAAAGGGCCAGATTACAAGTGGTGCATTATTTGGCACCTTTGCTCGCACGCAAACAACACCAGAAGTAAACTTTAAATTTGCACTGTTTAGCTCCTATAAGTTATAAGTAAGATGTTTGTACATGAGCGAAATCAATGCACGTTAACTGTTGGACTTGGATATTGCAACCACTCTAACTTTTAACCATAGACTAATAGAGCACATAAATCAGAAAAAAAAACACTTATCGCTCACGCGCTATCCAGACTGAGTTTAACCAAGTGCGCTATACTCAATTTTACATTCCATTGTTTTTCACATAGCAGAAAATATTCTATTTATTTTTAAAAAAAATTCTGATGCGCGCACAAAGCTGAAAAAAAACTGTTAAAAAACTGTTATCACTTGTGCACAAAAGTTAGCACACCACTTGTAATCTAGCCTTAAATGTATCGTTTGGAAATGCATCATCTAGCAAAATGAACATGTAATTTGTGTAGGTTGCTACGAGAATATTACTAAACTTGATGTTCTGATGCAGACTGGAAGAGTCTAAAAACATATTCAATGAATGGACCATTTAACACAGCAGAATAGCATAATCAATAAATGCATAATAAATAGACAATTACAAAGCACTTAGTTTTACTTTCAAATGACTAGTAGATTTGTTTTCTGACAAATTGCAGTTAGTTACAATTTCCTTTATGTGACAGCTATGTATCATGTGACAGCTGCTAGCTCACCACAAAATGCACACGCTCAGTTGGTGCTGGTGCCTCAGAAAGTGTGGATAAAAACAGGTAGTGCACATTTAGATAATGGAAGGGAATTGGAAAGTGTTTAAAATTCTGTCCTCTATCTGAATCATAAAAGTTTAATGATGACTTGTCCCTTTAAGAGAGTGAAAAAGCTCAGCTCATTTAATATGGCTTAATTTTATTTTCTTTGTCCGAATTGATCTTTTTTTCCCTTTATTGGGATTTTTTTACATTGCTATTAATATCTAATAAAACTAATATAATGCAATTAAATAAGTAAAATACATACAAATTCTTAGCTCCAAAACACTGGTAGAAGTAAATATTGCATATATATATACAGGTGGCCCTCGTTTTACAACGGTTCAATTTACACTGTTTCAGAATAACAACCTTTTTTTGCAGTCATGTGACTGCTATTGAAAAGCATTGAGAAGCAGTGCATTTATTAAAATAGCCAGTAGGTGGATCTGTCTGCTTGTGTTGCAGCAAAGCCAAGCAAGCTGAAATTAATCAGTTTAACCAGACCTGAGCTATCAAGCAGATTCCAAAGGAACAAGATCTTCCTGTCTATAACTCAGTCCAGATTGGAATGCATAGAAAGAACTGTTTGCAGAAAAATGCAAATGAAGTCTGTGTTTTGTGATTATTTTATTAGGTTTATAATGCTGTTTAGCAAATGTTTTTGTTCATTTAACTTAGTTTAATTATATATTCTGTGTTGTGTGATTATTTTGTTAGGTTTATAATGCTGTCTTAGCATTTAAAGTCTTCATTCCAAAGCTTTTAAAATGATGTATTAGGTGTTACTTATGACAATTTTGAGAGGGGCCTCGAACCTATCTCCCTCACATTCCATTGACTTACATTATAAACTGGGTTTCAATTTACAGCGATTTCGATTTACAACCATTCCTTCTGGAACCTAACCCCGGCGTAAACTGAGGGCTACCTGTATAATGCTCTCAACCTGATCTGTCTAAGACGTATTACTATGACAACCACCATATGTAAACAAAGCTATTAGCGAGTAGCAAGATCAAATCTACAGACTTATAGTATGACAACTTCACAAAAGAAACAATTTTGCATTTGTACACTATAATCAGTTTTGCTAAATGAGAAGTCAGGTTTCAAATGGCAACTGAAACAAAATAATAACAGTCTTTCTTCTTATACTTTCCATGGGAAATAAGAGGCAAAGGGGAGAAAACAGGCAAAAAAAAAAAAAAAAATTGCTACAGATATGACATACAATAAGATCTTATGAATGATGGATATTGTAGCACCCACAGACCTAATAAACAAAGCATGGGGAAAACAAATTCCAACAGTAGAAATAAAGATTATGCTCTGTTTGAAAATATGTTTCTTTAATCAAGAGGTTAATAAAACCAGATGATCATTAACAACAAAAAAAGCTATATAATTTGTTTTGTGAATATAAAGAATAACAATTAAATAATAGTATACCATTTAAAAATCAAATGAATAAAATATAAAAATAAGTACAAGCCAACGACTAGATTACAAGTGGTGCACTATTTTGTGCTCCTGTTCCAGCGATACATTTGCTTGAAGTAGGCTTTTTGTACTTGTAAGGTAGCACACGTATTGCAATTTGAACATAAAAAGTTTTCTCACGAGCGCTAACTTCAAATATTGCGACCGCATTAATATATTCCCCAAAAGACTTTAATGGAGCTCAAAAAGTGGGAAAGAACCTAACACCCATACTTACGTGCAAACCCGATTGGGTTTAACCAAGTGTGCTACCCTGACACGAAATATGAATACTTGACATTCCAATGTTTTTCACATAGCAGAATATGTTCTATTTTGTTCATAAATACATAATTATATATACAACCCAAATTCCTAAAAAGTTGGGACAGTATGGAAATGCAAAACAACAAACAACCTGCAACAAACAAACCTGAAACAGGTGAGGCAATCATGTAATCATAGTATATAAGGAGCCTCCAAAAAATGCCTAATACTTCAAGAGCAAGGATGGGTCGAGGCTCGCCAATCTGCCAACAGATGCGTCAGCGAATAATCCAACACTTTAAGAACAACATTCCCCAAAGACAAAAGATTCAAGGAATATGGTCAAATCTCAGTGCATAAAGGGCAAGGCCCAAAACCTCTTCTGAATGCGTGTGATCTCCAATCCCTCAGATGTCACTGTCTCAAAAACCATCATGAGTCTGTAATGGATATCCTGACATGGGCTTGGAAATACATTGGCAAACCGTTTGTCAGTCAACACTATTCGCTGCTGCATCCACAGATGCAAGTTAAGGCTTTACTATGCAATGCAGAAGCCATACATCAACACTGTCCAAAAGCGCCGCCAACTTATGTGGGCTTGGTCTCATGTGAGATAGACAGTAGCACAGTGGAATCGTGTTTTGTGGTCCAATGAGTCAACTTTCAAATAGTTTTTGGAAAAAACAGCCGTCATGTTCTCCGGGCCAAAGAGGAAAAGGATCACCAAAGCTGTTATCAGCATCAGGTGTGTCAGTGCCCATGGCATGGGTAACTTGCACATCTGTGAGGGCACCATTAATGCAGAAAGATTTGTGTAGATTTTGGAGCAACATATGCTGCCATCCAGACATCGTCTTTTTCCAGGGACGTCCCTGCATTTTCCAGCAGGACAACGGCAATCCACATTCTGCCCGGATTACAAGTGTATGGTTGCCTAAACAGAGAATGCGGGTGCTAGCATGGCTTGCCTGCAGTCCTGACCTGTCTTCAATTGCGAATGTGTGGCACATTATGAAGCGCAAAATAAGGCAATGAAGGCCCTGTACAGTTGTGCAGCTGAAGACAAGCATAATGTATTAATGGGGGAACATTCTGCTTGCTAAACTTAACCAACTGGTGTCTTCAGTGCCCAAACGCTTAATAAGTGTTATTAAAAGAAAAGGTGATGTTACACAGTGGTAAACAGTCGATTGTCCCAACTTTTTTGGAAAGTGTTGCAGTCATCAGATTTGAAATGAGTGTATATTTTCAAAAAAACATTAAATACACAAAGTAAAGTTTCAAATAATGTTTTTTCAATATAGTATAGGGTGAAATTAATTTGTCAAATGACTCTTTTTGTTTGTGTTTTACATTTTGCATACTGTCAAAACTTTTTTGGAATTGGGGTTGTACATCTGATTTTTTTCTATCTATCTATCATCTATCTATCGATCTATCTATATACACACGTAAATACATATGTACACACACACACATATATATATATATATATATATATATATATATATATATATAAAATCAATTTAAATATTTGCATAGGAAATTAGCACATCTAGGCAAGATTCCCCGCTTGCCTTTTCCCAGAAATACTTCATATACAATGTTACCAATGCACAAGAGATTTCTGGGTAAGATATGCAAATTAGATATGCAAATTCTCATTTATTTTGCTTCAAGTACTGTTTTAACACAGCGATCCTTTTAACAGGATTATTGCAGCAAACCAGAAATCACTCACTAGACAGCCTGTTTCGTTCTATTTGGAACTCATCAGTAGGAGATGGATTTCTGGTTGCTGCATTGGTAAAGCTACTTTCATGGTTAAACCAAAATTCATTAAAATTCTCTTGTGCATTTGTAACATTGTACAGTATATGAAGTATTTCTGGGAAAAAGCAAGTGGGAAATCTTGCCTAGATGTGCTAATTTCCTATGCAAATATTTATATTGATTTAATTTTGAGACATGGAGGATTTTAATTTCAGTTTTTTATCTCCCCCATAATTTTAATGAATTTTGGTTTAACCATGAAAGTAGCTTTACCAATGCAGCAACCAGAAATCTATCTCCTACTGATGAGTTCCAAAAAGAACGAAACAGGCTGTCTAGTGAGTGATTTCTGGTTTGCTGTAATAATCCTGTTAAAAGGATCGCTGTATTAAAACAGTACTTGAAGCAATAGAAATGAGAATTTGCATATCTAATTTGCATATCTTATTCAGAATTATCTTGTGCATTGGTAACATTGTATATGAAGTATTTCTGGGAAAAGCAAACAGGGAATCTTGCCTAGATGTGCTAATTTCCTATGCAAATATTTATATTGATTTTATAAATATATGGAAAGCACTCTCCAAGTCTTATATCATATCAAACAAATGTATTGTATCAGTAATGTTTCAGAGATATTATCCTCGTCTTTAGACCATGGTCTGACATGGTCTGAAGACGGGGATAATATCTCTGAAACGTCACTGATACAATAAATTTGTATGTTATGATATAAGACCTGGAGAGTGCTTTTTATATATTTTTCTGTCATTCCGTTTTGAATGCACCCTGGGCAGCTGATATTTAAAGTGAGTGCAGAGCCCTCAGGAGGAAGATGTATATATGTATGTGTATATATATATATATATATATATATATATACACACACACACACACACACACACATACATACATACATACATACATACAGTATACAACCCCCCTGGGAAATATCACTTAAATATCAAATTATTCAAAATTGTATCACCTCTCAATAATTGTTTTATTTCTAAGATGACAAGTAAAGTATTTCCTATTATAAACAATCAAAAACAAATACTTTAGAAATATTATATTGAAAATACAGGCCCCAAAGTAGAAACTTAATGCAACAAAAGTGAATACACCTGTGGTCACTGACACACACGTTAGATCACTGAATAAAAATTGAGTACATCTATTTGTACTCTGTGTCTATTTTCAAGTCTGTATCATGTCTCAACATGGAAAAGAATTGCCAGAGGAATTGAAAAATCTGATTGTGAGACTTCACAAAGATGGAAAATGATACAGGAAGATTGGTGACCAACTAAAAATCAGTTTAAACGCTGTTGCAGCAGTAATCAGGAGGTATAGATTGATACACAGTGGCAAAAATCAGAGCTGCAGTGGCTGTCCTCCTAAAATGACGCCACGGACAGTGCGCTACTTGCACAATCTAGCTCTGAAAAACAGGCAACAGGCAAGTGCTTCAGATTTGGCTCAGGGATTATCAATAGAAATTGGAGTTTCTGTGACAGCTCAGACAGTGCTAAGGACATTGCATAATGTCAAATTCTATTGACAGCATCCAAGGAAAAACCCCTTGCTTGCTCTTCGGCACAAAATTGCAAGATAAAACTTTGCTAAACAACATGAAAAGCCTGATGAATACTGAGAGCACATTATTTGGTAAGATGGCCAAGACCAACATACAATTTTTTGGCTCAGATGGGGTGCAGCATGTTTGGTGTGAACCTGCTCAGGATTATTGCAGTGAATGCATAGTCCCAACCAGGGCTGGACTGAAACAAAAAAAAATGCTTGGGCACTTTAGGGCAAAAGGTCCACTCCCCCCCCCCCTTACAATTTCTTATTTACATACATGCAGCCACACAACATACACATACTACACAGCATTCACATACATGCAGGCACACAACACACACAGCATTCACATACATGCCACCACACAACATACACAACACACAAATACTACACAGCATTCACATACATGCCACCCCACACAACACTACTTTCACATACAACACAACACAGCATTCACATACTTGCAGGCACACAACACACACAGCATTCACATACATACCACCCCACACAGCATGCACAACACACAAATACTACACAGCATTCACATACATGCAGGCACACAACACACACAGCATTCACATACATGCCGCCCCACACAACACACATACTACACAGCATTCACATACATGCAGGCACACAACACACACAGCATTCACATACATGCCGCCACACAACATACACAACACACAAATACTACACAGCATTCCAATACATGCCACCCCCACACAACCCACACATACTACACAGCATTCACATACATGCATACACACAAATATAACACAGCATTCACACATATGCCGCCACACAACATACACAACACACAAATACTACACAGCATTCACATACATGCAGACACACAACACAAGCAGCATTCACATACATGCAGGCACACAACATACGCAGCATTCACATACATGCAGACACACAAAACATGCACATTCAACTTATACACGTACACATATTTATGAGACAGAAAAAAATCACATCATAAATACATGTAGATAGACACAAAGGGGTCGATTTATGAAGCAGCGGATCCTAAGCAATCAGCCTGATCGAATACGATTGGGTTGATTGACACATCCTGCTAGCGGCCGCAAATCTGCAGGGGTCGATATTGCACCAGCAGTTCACAAGAACTGCTGGTGCAATAATAAATGCTGACAGCATATGCTGTCGGCATTTGCCTGTCCCTAAAAACAGCTCTGGTTGGGGGTCTGCACTGCATATATTAAGCTCCAATTCAACTAAGCTTCTATTCGAATTATTACAAAGTGTGTTACTCACTATTTTATTATAGAAGCTCCTGCTTTTACCACTCCTTTGTACAGACTCCTCCACAATGCTGTCACTGTGCTTACCGGCGCTACCGCAACTGCGCACTGTGTCACTGACAGACTTTTAGTACGCAGAGGGCTCCACCAGGATGATCTAGGCCCCCTGTGATGCGCTGCCTTGATTGACAGGTGCGCGGGACTAATGAAAGGGTTAGAGGGAACTTTGCTAAACAACATGAAAAGCCTGATGAATACTGGGAGCACATTATTTGGTAAGATGGCCAAGACCAAGATACAATGTTTCGGCTCAGATGGGGTGCAGCATGTTTGGTGTGAACCTGGTCAGGATTATTACAGTGAATGCATAGGGGGGTAGTAATCAAGCCGTCAACCTCAAATACGCTGGAATTCCGCAGCGTATTTGTGGCAAGGCTGATTCGCCTTAGTTATCAAGCCCTAGATACTGGGAAAAGTAGAATTTTGTGACATAAGCTTCGATCAGCCGGACTCAGTCCGACACAGATCGATTCTTACGTCACTCCAGATGTTCCGCACACAAGTGCGGCACAATCTGACTACTTTTGCTAGTTATAAAAAAACCTGGGCCGGAAAAGTGACAAGCGTACCTGGTTTTAAATCCCATAGGAATCAATGGGAGTCTGACCATAGCGAAAGTTCATGTTTGCTCCTGCCAGACATCCCATTGATTTCTATGGGAGCTGTCTACACCTAACACCCTAACATATACCCCGAGTCTAAACACCCCTAATCTGCCCCCCCTACACCACCGCAACTAAATAAAGTTATTACCCCCTAAACCGCCGCTCCCAGAGCCCACCGCAAGCTATACTAAATATGTTAACCCCTAAACCGCCGATCCCGGTCCCCGCCGCAACTATAATATCTGTATTAACCCCTAAACCGCCGCTCCCGGAGCCCACCGCAAGCTACTCTATACATATTAACCCCTAAACCGCCGCTCCCTGACCCCGCCGCAACTATAATAAATGTATTAACCCCTAAACCGCCGCTCCCGGACACCGCCACAACCTACATTATACCTAGTAACCCCTATCCTGCCCCCCCATACCGCCGCCCTCTATAATAAAGTTATTAACCCCTATCCTGCCGATCCCGGATCTCGCCGCAACTAAATAAATAGTTTAACCCCTAAACCGCCGCTCACGGACCCCGCCGCAACCTATATTAAACTTATTAACCCCTAATCTGCCCCCCCTACACCGTCGCCACCTATAATACATTAATTAACCCCTATCCTGCCCCCCACTACACTGCCGCCACTGTAATAAAATTATTACCCCTAAACCTAAGTCTAACACTAACCCTAACACCCCCCTAACTTAAATATTAATTAAATAAATCTAAATAATATTTCTATTATTAACTAAATTAATCCTAATTAAAACTAAATACTTACCTTTAAAATAAACCCTAATATAGCTACAATATAAATAATAATTATATTGTAGCTATCTTAGGATTTATTTTTATTTTACAGGCAAATTTCAATTTATTTTAACTAGGTACAATAGCTATTAAATAGTTATTAACTATTTAATAACTGCCTAGCTAAAATAAAGAGAAATTTACCTGTAAAATATAAACTAACCTAAGTTACAATTATACCTAACACTACACTATACTTTAAAAAAGTATTTCTATTTAAAACTAATTACTTACCTGTAAAATAAACCCTAAGATAGCTACAATGTAATTAATAATTACATTGCAGCTATTTTAGGATTTATATTTATTTTGCAGGTAACTTTGTATTTATTTTAGCTAGTTAGAATAGTTATTAAATAGTTATTAACTATTTAATAAATACCTAGCTAAAAGAAATACAAAATTACCTGTAAAATAAATCCTAACCTAAGTTACAATTAAACCTAACACTACACTATCATTACATTAATTAAATAAATTAACTACAAATAACTACAATTAAATACAATTACATAAACTAACTAAAGTACAAAAAATAAAAAAAGCTAAGTTACAAAAAATAAATTGGCTGATCGGAACAGCCAATAGAATGCAAGCTCAATCTGATTGGCTGATTGGATCAGCCAATCGGATTGAACTTCAATCTGATTGGCTGATTCAATCAGCCAATCAGATTTTTTCTACCTTAATTCCGATTGGCTGATAGAATCCTATCAGCCAATCGAAATTGAAGGGACGCCATCTTGGATGACGTCCCTTAAAGGAGCCTTCATTTTTCGGTAGTCCGTCGGGAAAGAAGCATGTTCCGCGTCGGCGGGATGAAGATGGTTCCTGAAGAAAGAAGATTGAAGACCCCGCTTGATGACATCGCCCGGATGGAAGACTTCTTCAGCGCCGCTTGGAAGATGACATCGCCTGGATGGAAGACTTCTTCAGCGCCGCCTGGAGGATCACTTCATCGGATGGAAGACTTCTTCAGTGCCCCTTGGAGGATCACTTCTGCCGCTCCGGATCTCCTCTTCGGTTCCATCGGTGGCTCGGCTGAGTGAAGACGACTCAAGGTAGGATGATCTTCAGGGGGTAGTGTTAGGTTATTTTAAGGGGGTTTTGGGTTAGATTAGGGGTATGTGGGTGGTGGGTTTTAATATTGGGGGGGTTGTATTTTTCTTTTACAGGCAAAAGAGCAGTTTTCTTTGGGGCATGCCCCACAAAAGGCCCTTTTAAGGGCTGGTAAGGTAAAAGAGCTTTGAACTTTTTTAATGTAGAATAGGGTAGGGAATTTTTTTATTTTGGGGGGCTTTGTTATTTTATTAGGGGGCTTAGATTAGGTGTAATTAGCTTAAAATTGTTGTAATATTTTTAAAATGTTTGTAACTTATTTTTTTTATTTTTTGTAACTTAGCTTTTTTTATTTTTAGTACTTTAGTTAGTTTATGTAATTGTATTTAATTGTAGTTATTTGTATTTAATTTATTTAATTAATGTAATGATAGTGTAGTTTTAGGTTTAATTGTAACTTAGGTTAGGATTTATTTTACAGGTAATTTTGTATTTCCTTTAGCTAGGTAGTTATTAAATAGTTAATAACTTTTTAATAACTATTCTAACTAGCTAAAATAAATACAAAGTTACCTGCAAAATAAATATAAATCCTAAAATAGCTACAATGTAATTATTAATTATATTGTAGCTATCTTAGGGTTTATTTTACAGGTAAGCATTTAGTTTTAAATAGGAATAATTTATTAAAGTATTGTGTAGTGTTAGGTGTAATTGTAACTTAGGTTAGTTTTTATTTTACAGGTAAATTTCTCTTTATTTTAGCTAGGTAGCTATTAAATAGTTAATAACTATTTAATAGCTATTGTACCTTGTTAAAATAAATTGAAAGTTGCCTGTAAAATAAAAATAAATCCTAAGAAAGCTACAATATAATTATTATTTATATTGTAGCTATATTAGGGTTTATTTTAAAGGTAAGTATTTAGTTTTAAATAGGATTAACTTAGTTAATAATAGAAATATTATTTAGATTTATTTAATTAATATTTAAGTTAGGGGGGTGTAAGGGTTAGTGTTAGACTTAGGTTTAGGGGTTAATAAATTTATTACAGTGGTGGCGGTGTAGTGGGGGGCAGGATAGGGGTTAATAAATGTATTATAGGTGGCGACGGTATAGGGGGGGCAGATTAGGGGTTAATAAGTTTAATATAGGTTGCGGCGGGGTATGGGAGCGGCGGTTTAGGGGTTAAACTATTTATTTAGTTGCAGCGAGGTCCGGGATCAGCAGGATAGGGGTTAATAACTTTATTATAGAGGGCGGCGGTATGGGGGGGCAGGTTAGGGGTTACTAGGTATAATGTAGGTTGCGGCGGTGTCCGGGAGCGGCGGTTTAGGGGTTAATACATTTATAAGAGTTGCAGCCAGGTCTAGGAGCGGCGGTTTAGGGGTTACTAACTTTATTGAGTTGCGGGGGGCTCCGGGGCGCCGGTATAGGGGGTAGAACAGTGTAGTTTAGTGTGGGTGCTTAGTGACAGGCTAGCAATAAAGCTGGGGAAAAGCCGAAGAGCAGCGAGATCGGATGAGTGATAACTCTCACAGTCCGCTGCTCATCGCCCCGTACTTGGTGCGCGGCTTTTTGACAGATTTATTGAAAATTTAGGCGAATTTTTTCAGGTCTGCGGCGGTGATGGTAGGCGAGCTTAGGCGGGCGTATTGGGCCGGCGAAGGCAGGAAAGTTGACACATTGATAACTACCCCCCATAGTCTCAACCAAGGCTGGACTGAAACAAAAAAAAAGACTCTGACATTTTAGGGCAAAATGGCCCACTACCCCCCCTTAAAATTTCTTATTTACATACATGCCACCACACAACATTCACATTCTACACAGCATTCACATACATGCAGGCACACAACACACACAGCATTCACATACATGCAGGCACACAACATACACAACACACAAATACTACACAGCATTCACATACATGCCACCCCACACAACACACAAATACTGCACAGCATTCACATACATGCAGGCACACAACACACATAGCATTCACATACATGCCACCCCACACAACATACACAACACAAAAATACTACACAGCATTCACATACATGCAGGCACACAACACACACAGCATTCACATACATGCAGCTCCACACAACACACAAATACTACACAGCATTTAAATACATGCAGGCACACAACACACACACAGCATTCACATACATGCCGCCACACAACATACACAACACACAAATACTATACAGCATTTACATACATGCAGGTACACAACACACACAGCATTCACATACATTCAGGCACACAACACACGCAGCATTCACATACATGCAGGCCAACAACATACACACAAAACATGTACATTCAACTTATACACATACACATATTTATGAGACAGAAAAAAATCCCAACATAAATACATGTAGATAGACACAAAGGGGTCGATTTATGAAGCAGCGGATCCTAAGACTACGATTGGGTTGATTGACACATCCCCTTTGGCTGCGAATCTGCAGGGGGTGCTATTGCACCAACAACTCACAAGAACTGCTGGTGGAATGATAAATGCTGACAGCATATGCTGTCTGCATTTATCGATGTGTGGCGGACATGATTCGTATGATCCTAATCTTTCTTGGTGCCCGGGCTACAGCCAGGTTCACCTGCCCCTAAAAACAGCCCTGGTTGGGGGTCTGCACTGCACTATTTTATTATAGAAGCTCCTGCTTTCACCACTCCTTTACACAGACTCCTCCACAATGCTGTCACTGTGCTTGCCAGCGCTACAGCAACTGCGCACTGTGTCACTGACAGACTTTAGGTGCACCTCCAGGATGATCTAGGCCCCATGTGATGCACTGCCTTGATTGACAGGTGTGCGGGTCCAATGAAAGAGTTAGAGGGAACATCAGCAAAGTAGAGTGTGTCAGTATGGGTTATAATTAAGAGGTGGGCGGGGCTAAGGGGACCCACGGCACACCAGGCATTTTCCCGCTATGCCCGATGGCCAGTCCGGGCCTGGTCCCAACAGTGAATCATGGAGGTGGGAGTGTGATGATATGGGGCTGCATGACTGAAAAAGTTGTTAGGGAGATGACATTTATAGATGGCACCATGAATGCCTGCAATATACCAAAATACTGGCTGACAAGATGACTCCCAGTCTCCAGAAGTTTGGAAGAGGATGAATATTCCAGCATGATAACGATCCAAAGCACACTGCCAAAATCACAAAGGAGATTCTAAAGGAGAAACAAGTGAAAACTATGACCTGGCCAAGTATGTCACCTGACTTGAATCCAGTAAAACTCCTTTGGGGTATTTTAAAGACAATGGTAGAGTAACACAACCCCTCCAGCAAAGAGCAGCTGAAAAAAATTATCACTGAAGAAGGGCAGAACATTTCTCCAGAAATTTGTATGACACTGGTTTCCTCCATGCCAAGGAGGATTGAGTCTGTCATCAAAAAAAAGGGTAGACATGCAAAGTATTAAAAAAATAAAAGATTTGAATCTCAGTAATGAAAGGTGCACTGATTTTTGTTGCATTGATTTCCTGCTTTGGGGTCGGTATTTTTAATATAATAAATCTAAACTGTTAGTTTTTAATTTTACATAAGAGCAGATACTCTACTGTAAAACTTAGACGTAACGCAGTTACTGTTAGGTTATACAATTTTGAATCATTTGACATTTAAGTGATATTGCACTTGAGGTGTACTCACTGTTGTATACTGTATGTAGACACATGTACATGTATGTGTTTCTATGCTAAAGTCCTTTGTCTGCCTTTTTTTTACTAATACCTGAGACCTCATATCTTTGAGCCTTTATAATTTTTTTATGCAATTTTTTATTAGACAGTGTTGTTATGATAGTAACTGTACTGTTATATTTTTCGTTAACGTGTTTTGTGCAACTTTTGTGACTCACCCTATTTAGTGTTACATGCGTTACATTCAACTGTACTCAAACAAATGCGTTTACTTTCAACTTTTAATACACGCGTTACTTCCAACATGTCCAAAGAGTCATGAAAAAAAACGTTGTCACTTGTGTGCAACCGTGAGCACGCCACTTGTAATCTAGCCCAAATAAGTAAATAACAAAATGTAACAGAAATGTTAACGTTTTATGAATTGTTATGTTATATGCAGCATTCTTCAATTTTAATCTCACTTTTTTGCATAATATAACCATTTTTCAGATTCACACTCAAATACTCATATCAATATATATTGATGAGTATCAATTATAGATGTAATTATTTCCATAAAAAGTGAATTAATTTACTGTTTCTGCTGAGTATGGGAAAAACACTGTTGGAGATGTGACAAGATTTATAATTATCATGTTAAATTACTATATTGATTTGATCTGGATAGAGTTTTCATAATCAGTCGCTTAATAATAGATGATAAGCAACATGATAACCTTTTCAGAAATACTGGCAGATGTCTTGCATTCAAAAGCATCCTTGCCTTAATTTTGTCAATTTTTCAAGTAGTACATTTTACTGTATTGATATTGCCTGTGATTGGAAATGTTCTTTTTGAACATTTTTAAATTATTCTTTTAAATAAAAGTAGCCATCACAAACAGTTATATAAATAACAAATATGTTGAATAAGTCAATAGTGATGCTGTAAGTTTGAAAGACTATCACCTAGATTACGAGTTTTGCGTTAGGGTTAAAAAGCAGCGTTGGCCGGTCCTAACGCTGCTTTTTAACGCCCGCTGGTATTACGAGTTTCCGTAACGCCACAAAAATATCCATCTCCACTCAAATCATTAATGTCAACCCAGACCCAGTAGTTAACCATATACCGCTAACAAAAACATCCACGAATCACAAAAAAAACATTACACAGACTACACTTACACTCATACAAACACTACACAATATTTATTTTTAAGATTTTATATTTTCATGTCAAAATAGAACGGATTGAAGTTACGTGATCTCGGGTGTTTGAAAAAAAAAGTCACACAAAACCATTTTCCATTGACTTACATAGACAGGCGGGAACAGACACTCATATAGCTACACCTAACTACAAATATTATCACATACATACACTAATCGATACTTACAAACAATATATACCACATTACCTACACAAATCCGATTTTTATTTGGAAATTAACACGATTTAGCTACTTTTTCACACAAGAACATGACGTCACTCACCTTACGCTCAAATCAAGTGTTGGATTTTATGTCTATGCACATTTTTATCCTCCATTGACTTCTATGGGGAAGACGTGCTTGTGCACGCGAGAGGCAGATTTACCTAATGCACGCAAAATACGTACACAAGAAAACTCGTAATACCAGCGTTTCAAATGTGAAACTAACTCATTCTTTCTTGTGTTAGTCCCGCTATGACAAATAGATCAAGAAATGACTATTTCCCTATGGACTTATGGCTTTTACTTGTGTGAAATTCACTACAACATCAAATTGTTTTAGAAATTTACATTATATCAACTACAAATCACCATCAACAATACGAAATATTTTTGAAAAATTACATCATATTTAAACGGACAGAAAAATAATTTTCACGTTTCATTATTCACAAACAGTAGACAATTGAAAACACCTCTCATTTACCTCTATTATAGCATTTCATTTATTCAACTCATATGCTTGCATGAACAGCATATCTACATAGGCTTAACACATGATCATTAATGGATGCACATACATGACTTTTGTTATTGAATCATACATGTGCATTGATATTCTGGGGGAAAAACACATTAGATTCTCTCTATGAATCATGAAACATAAAATATGGATTTACTGTCCCTTTAACATCACGATTCACTCAGAATATACCATTAAGAATTACGCACAATAAGAACATCATTAGAACAGATTACAGCTGTCACTTTTTGGGAAGGAACAACAATGCTATACTGCTTTATATAAGTCAGCATATGTGGGAGAGAAACACAATACATACGTATATGTACATAATATGCATCACGCAACAACAAAGCACATATTTATATTTTTAATCAGCACACAATAACAATGTAGTAAAATACAACAACCCAATGAGGATTTGATAACTAGACAGGTAGGTTGCTAATATAATGACGTTATTATAAGCTTCAACCATACAGATTACAGCTTTAGGACTGTACCGCCCCTTTGAGAAGTTTAGCACTCAATACTACATATACGTAAACAAGAGTTTGGAAGATCGTCATTATTATTGCGATTTTAATGGGACGCGTACAATATTGACACCTCGCAAATCACTTATATATGCAATAGTATAGATGTCAGCCGGAAGATCTTCATTATTATTTTGATTTTAATGGGACGTGTACAATATTGACATCTCGCCAACCACTTATATATACAATATTATAGATGTCAGCTGTTACTTTATCGTTTACAAACAATATTGCAGCAACATTGATCGGTCAGATTCTATGCCTTGTCTATGCCATTATACACAACTATGCACT
Organism: Bombina bombina; assembly: GCF_027579735.1. NCBI lineage: Eukaryota > Metazoa > Chordata > Amphibia > Anura > Bombinatoridae > Bombina > Bombina bombina. The sequence goes on from NC_069500.1 coordinate 919,755,715, forward strand.
TTCATTCATGTTAGCGTGGACGTGTGCTTTTTACTATAAGATCACGTTTATTAAGTATTTATTACGCATATGAACAAACATCACGAAGATGCACTGTATATGTTGTATTTTAGACTTTCACATTGCGATTCATTGGGGGAAACAAAATTTCAGCAAACACCTAAAAAAAATGCCCACTTTGAAAGCATTCGCGCCGCTCACAAGTGCATACAATCAGCAATCATTACGAACTCACTACCATTGGACTAATTGCACTATAAATCCCCCAAACAATATGGCCAAAGCGTCCCTTGTGATCGACATTGTATCAAATCGCTTTTGTGTTTTTGCATACTGTTAGGAATTATTGTTAGCATGATTAGCGCCAGCTTCTTCTTGGCTGCCATTTTATCTTTGGCATCCATCTTGTCCTGAATAACATTTATTATAGTGGTTTATTCTGTAGTAGAAATACATATTTGTTATTAGTTTGTTAGAACTAGGTTGGCCTTGCAGAAGTAAGAAAGTACTATCTCTATAAGATGCTCAAATAACCTTGCTTTGCTACTAGATGCCCTCCCTATTGTGACTATAGAAATATTGTTTCTAGCTAGTATTTTTCCTGACAAACACTGTGTAAAATGACACGGTCATAACGTGTCATCATGTTAACCCTGTATGCTGCAATTGTCGCCTATAAGACATGTTGTGTGTCTTTCAATAAAGGAGAATGGTTTTAGACTTACTGCTGCATGGTCTGAAGTGCTGTTCCCAGGATATCCTTATCAAATAATATATTCATTTCCAGTTGGTACGGTGTGCCCGAGGCCTAGTCCTTACTGACACTCCCCCCCTGAAAACAACACCTAACAGTTTCTGGTGTCAGCTCATGAGATTCGCACTGGGTAAGTAGATGAGTGTTTTTTACTCTACTTTCCCTCTGTGAATCTGAACCTAAATTTATTTTTGTAATAGGTGTTGGTTATATATGATAAAGGGTTAAGGGGTTCCTGCAGTAAAGAGAGTTCAGGGTTTGTGTGGAGGTTTTTGACTTGTGATAATCCCTCTAGACAGGTGTTTTGCGTTCCTGTCTGGTGAAGCGCGCAAGAGATAAAAAGTTGGTATGCATTTGACGGGAGGTTCTTAGTCCCCCGGGCAAGTTGGCATCGCTTTGTTGTGGTGAGTTTGAGCCTCACCTGTGTTGAAGTTATCCCTATACATTTTTATAGTAGAGTTTTTTGTTACCTATCACTGGACTTGAGTTACTATTTGGTACTTGCTTGCTTGCTTGCTTTTATTGCTATATGATTGTGCTGTGCTTAGAAAATATTAAGTGACTGTGCATTTTAGCATTGCTGCTCTTATTGTGTTGTTAAAAAAATGGGGTCTGCTCATAGCAAAATATTGATAATAATGCATACAGAAAAGGAGCATGTTATTGCATTTTTATGTCTACAAAGGGGTTAACAGAAACATTTCAGGCAGAGGGATATCCACTCCAGAAAGGGAGGGGGATTATAAAACTGTCAGTGAGCACAGCTGTGTAGAGTCAGAGAAGAAAAAAAAACTGTTACAGAAGCTCCGTTTGTAAAACTCTTTCTGTGTATTTTATTCTGTGTATTTTATGTGTAATGAGTGTTGGTCTGTCGGTTCTCACTGTGTCTGGTATGACGTGTAAACGATTTACTAAAAAAAGAGGATGTATTATCCTGTGTGAAACTTGTCTCAGTCTGTTGGGAAAATGGCCATTCCCTGCAGATTCAGACACTTTAAAATACATTTTAAATTTGGTGAAAAGTTAATCTTATTGTATTTTTACATATCTTTGGTATGTTATGAAATATATGTTTTCCTGAGAAAGAAAGAGACTGTTAATGTGTTTTCTGTGTCACTAAGAGTTTGATGCATGTTGAAATTGCGTAAGAATAAATTTGGGAGTGAATTTCTGGTATGCGGATGATATGAGCTCGTGTGTGTGTGTGTATCACTGTAAAAATGCCCTTGGTGCATTTTTTTTTTATTTCTGTATGGTAATTATTTAGGCTAGTTTCTTAGCTAAGAAATCAGACGTTGTAATGAGGTATTTTGTAGTGTTATTGTTATAATTTTATTTTAAAGTCATCAGCATGTTCTTAAGTATGTGTGTTATTTAATAGCAGTTTTTAGTTTTAAGTGATAATTGTTGTATGCAAATAAAAAACTGTCCACCGGTTGCAGCATATAAATATATTGTTTTTGCAAGTGAACTAATTAAGGGATTTGTGAATGTGCGGATGATTGAGTGACTTTCGGTCATGTTCTGGTAAATGAAAGAGATTAACAGGTTGATTCAAGTATGTTGTATTTGCAAGATTTGTGCATGGAATTAGTGGGAAAGATAAAATAAGGTTATAGGCTGTATATCATTAAATTTATCTAAAAGTATTTGGGTCAGTTTCTGATGCAAGTAAATTAATTCAGTAGAAGTTTTAATATAAATGGGTGTTATTTATGCTGTGATGGCTCTCATTTAAATATGCAGGTCATGATACAGTAAAGCAGTAGGAATTTTGTGGTAAATAATATAAGTTTCCTAATTATTATTTAATTTACATGATAAATGGTTAGTCCTTAAAGGGACAGTACACTGTAACATATTTTTTATATTAATGTATTTTCAATGACTTGTGCTACAAGCTGAATAGTATAAAATGAAGGAGAAATTGCATTTGCGAGTTTATTTGTATATATGAAGTAGCTGGTTTCTGTGCTTTCAAGACACAGTTATTGTTATGGGTTGAATTTCAGATAATAAGCATATTTTATTGTGTTCCTTATCTTACATTTGTCTGGAAAACCGGAGCTCAGTGCTTAGACAGAGCAATGGAAAATTGTCATTTTATTACTTAAAGGACCAGTTCACTCATATGAAAGGCGTTCATGAGCAGCCATAACACTGCATTAATAAGTTACGGAAATAGAACATAAATATAGCAGTTTGCAAAATATATTTTTTGAGACCTTACCTTGTATATATTTTTTTTTAATCTGCCGTTTAGATAGTAGACATTGATGCAGTGTAACTTAATTCTCTCTGTAATGCAAACTGAACTGATGCAATCTTTGTGTTGCGATCTATGAAACTAAAAAAAAGGGAAAAGAAGAAGAGAAAATATTTAAAGGGATACAGGCAAACTGATATAAAATTTGAGATTTTCAAGAAATATTTACAGAGAGAGAAAATGAGGTTTACTGTAAGCCTAACACTAGTACTCCTTGTGTGTTTGCTCTGCTGTTTGGCTCTGTGCTGCTTAGCTTGGCAAATATGGATAATCCTCAGTTAGATGCTGCTGGTGCTGTTGCACGAGTAGTGTTGAATAGAATTAGGTGGGCTTGGCGTCTCCATGAGATACAAAGGGCTCGTTTGGTTAGAGGTCCTTGTGTTCACAGGATGAGGCCCACCTTGGACAACATGAGTGACTTTGAGGTTTATTACAAGTATAGGCTCAATCGTGAACAGCTCATTGGCCTTTACAATGTTCTTACACCTCATATGGAGCCACGTAGACAAATGCGAACGGCAATCCCTGGTATGACCAAGACACTTAGTTGCATACACGTCCGGGACTCTGGTAGTTTTCAATCTGGAGAGGGGTACATGCATGGGCTGGCTCAGGGTACCTTCTCTGTGGTTTTTGACAACTTTCTGGATGCCATGGTACGAGTCAGTAAGCACTATATAGGATTCCCTCAAAATGATGGTGATTGGAGGCGCCTGAAGAGGGAATTCTTTGCAATAGCTTGAATGCCCAATGTCTTGGGAGCAATAGATTGCACCCACATTGCGCTGCGTGCTCCATAACATGACAAGCCCTTCGGAAATCGCAAAAACTTCCATAGTCTCAACATGCAGTTTGTTTGTGATGCACGGATGCAGATTATGCAGGTGTGTGCGAATTTCGACGGGGCTTGTCATGATGCCCGCATCCTCAGGCAGTTGTCCCTGTGGTGCCAGTTTGAGGGCAGACAGTTTCCCCCTGGGTGGCTCGTTGGTGAGTACTTGTGCACAACATGGTTAGACAATTGCCACTGTAGTCTTAAAAAACAGTTGTATTTGTTTAATGTGCAATATGTGCAGCTATAGGATGCGCTTTAACCATTTAATTGTCTTTCCGTAATTGTCTAGTTTTAGCTCCAAACAGATATGTAGCATGTCTTAGCTTAAGTGGGCAGCTCTAGGATGCAATTTAACCATTTTTTTCTCTTTTAGCAAATGCCTGCTTTATGTGAAATACACATAGGTAGTATGTCTTAGCTTAAATGGGCAGATAGAGAATGCAATTTAACCATGTCATTGTCTCTTTCCGCAAATGTCTAGTTTTAGCTCCAAACAGATATGTAGCATGTCTTAGCTTAAATGGGCAGATAGAGAATGCAATTTAACCATGTCATTGTCTCTTTCCGCAATTGTCTAGTTTTAGCTCCAAACAGATATGTAGCATGTCTTAGCTTAAATGGGCAGCTCTAGGATGCAATTTAACCATTTCTTTCTCTTTTAGCAAATGTCTGCTTTATGCGAAATACGCATAGGTAGCATGTCTGTAATGCGTACTGACTCGTACCATGGCTTAGCTTAAATGGGCAGATAGAGAATGCAATTTAACTATGTCATTGTCTCTTTCCGCAAATTTCTAGTTTTAGCTCCAAACAGATATGTAGCATGTCTTAGCTTAAATGGGCAGATAGAGAATGCAATTTAACCATGCATGTCATTGTCTCTTTCCGCAAATGTCTAGTTTTAGCTCCAAACAGATATGTAGCATGTCTTAGCTTAAATGGGCAGCTCTAGGATGCAATTTAACCATTTCTTTCTCTTTTAGCAAATGTCTGCTTTATGCAAAATATGCATATGTAGCATGTCTTAGCTTAAATGAGCAGATAGAGAATGCGATTTAAACATATAATTCTTTTTTAATGAAAATGTTTATTTTAGGGGATTTTCGTGTACACAAATGAATTGTATTTTAATATAATAATTTGAACTAATTATTTAACATTTGTCATTTTGTTATGTTCATTATTTATAGGTGATTCTGGTTACATGAGCCGGACTTGGCTTATTACGCTGTTGCGTAACCCCACCGATGAGGCCCAGGAGCGCTATAATAGGGCACACAAGTGAACTAGGGCTGTAGTGGAGAGGAGGTTTGGGCTCCTCAAAATGAGACTAAGATGCCTGGACAGGTCTGGAAGAGCCCTCCAATACAGCCCTAGTAAGGTGGCGAAGATCGTTATAGCCTGCAGTGTCCTGCATAACATTGCACAGCGGGCTGGGATGCTGCAGGCTGTCCAGGTGCCCCAATGATTCCTCCAAGATGAGGAGGACGACCCTGTTCTAGAGCGGCCATCCCGGGACGAGGGGCTCAATGTCAGAGCAAACATCATCAACCGTCACTTCAGACGGTAAATAATAGAAGTTATATAGGAGTATTGCGAATATGTGTGAATTTTAGGGAAATGAGGAGTAGAGAATTGTGCAAACATGTTATGATTATAAAATTTATTTTTTATTATTATAGGTGATGCTTCTGGCATTGGGTCCTGTAACGACTTTGCCACCTGGTTTTTAAAGAGAACATCAGCTGGTAAGTATAAACAATGTATGGACTGTGGCAGGCAGGAATTTTGCACAATAAGCCATCATATGGCATACATTTTAAAAAGTAGTATTTAGTTTACACATATAAAGATAAAAAAGAACAAAGAGGCGCAAACCCCTCTAAGTGCAGTTTTATGAACAGAGTAGAAATTTTATTCAATGACGATAAAAGACTCACAGTAACAAGCCCCCAAACATGTGAGTTATGTGCAGACACAGTAAAACCAAAAGCAATCAGATGCTCAATGGGATCAGTTGTTAATGACCACCAAACTTCCTCTTCCCCAAACGATATGATTCACATGAAATCACAGGCGATCACAAAGTTCGCTGGTTCCCATGTACATTAGAAGTCACATAAAACAGTTCAGTACATAAAAAAAACGCCAAAACCAATACTGCACCAAACTGTTAGGTGAAAAAGCTGGCTCCCATACAGCTGGTGTGTGCGGCGTGGAGTGAAGAAGGTGGACGGGGCCTAACGCGTTTCGTAGGATGTCTTCCTACTTTGTTGATTATTCATTAACATATACAATAGACTGCACAATCTAACCTATGTATAAATGCTATTTAGCAACAGATATGGTAAAACTTAATGCCTCATATTGCATGATCACACTAAATGGATTACAAGTGTCAAAAAATTGCATCTTTGAATTAGAAGAAGTAGAGCTACACAAAGAGTGGGAAGAAACTTTAGATGAATGTTCCACCAAACTGATGAATATTGCTATTAAATATAGCAATACAAAAGTAAAAATAATAACAGAACAAATTAAAGAGATTGAGGAGGAACTAGAAAAATGTGGTGAGGATCCAAGGTTTAAAGAATTGGATGATAGAAATTGTCAGTCTATCATTCAATTTGAAAAAGAGATAATTAAAAAGAAAAAGAAAAAACTTAAAAATGCTTTTGAGTCATCTAATGTGTGTAATACAAATAATGATCCTACACAAGAGGTTGAGGTGACAGTGGTAACAAAAGAGAGACCAGATAGAATTTACATAAATGGTCAATCTAGGTTTAACCCTAATGGTAAAAATGGGAACAAAAATAAGAGTAAGAACAAAAGTATGAATCCAAATAAATGGAGAAAAAATACAAACCAATTAATTAATAGTCCAAGAGAATTTAACACAAATAAGACCCAACATAAAAGTTATGGGAATTTTAATCCAAAATTGGAGAGGAGAGGATCTTTCAGAAATTGTCAAAATCTAACTCGATGTGAAGAGGAAGTATTGAAAAAGGGCCTCTCGTTTGCTCCAACTAGTACCCCCAAAGATTTTGAATTGTTTATTGACCTCCAAAAATTTACACGAAAATTAACCATTAGGAGATTTTATGAGAATAAGAATAAAGAAAGAAAGGAATTCGTGAATTTTGAGGAGTTCAAAAGATGGAACATTGGTGATCCGCAATGCAGACAAAAGAGGGGGAATTGTCCTTCAAAATAGGGTTGATTATTTGAAAGAAGCCTATCACATGTTGAATGATAAAGAAACATACATTAAGCTTAGTCAGAATCCAATTAAAAAATTCTTGGAAACATATAATCATCTTATTAAGAAGGCAAGAGACTCTAATATACTTGCTAAATCTGAATTTGAGTTTTTGCAGGTGGTAGAACCACGTATTGCAATTTTCTACCACCTGTCTAAGATACATAAACAACTCATAGACCCCCCAGGTAGGCCCATTGTTTCAGGGATAGGGTCTCTCACTACTAAATTGTCCCAATATGTAGATAATATTTTGAAACCAATGGTGCCCTCTTTACAATCGTACATAAGAGACAGTACAGACGTAATAACACAATTATCCAAAATTGATTGGAAGGAGGGATACAGTTGCAAGAAAAAGTATGTGAACCCTTTGGAATGATATGGATTTCTGCACAAATTGGTCATAAAATGTGATCTGATCATCATCTAAGTCACAACAATAGACAATCACAGTTTGCTTAAACTAATAACACACAAAGAATGAAATGTTGCCATGTTTTTATTGAACACACCATGTAAACATTCACAGTGCAGGTGGAAAAAGTATGTGAACCCCTAGACTAATGACATCTCCAAGAGCTAATTGGAGTGAGATGTCAGCCAACTGGAGTCCAATCAATGAGATGAGATTGGAGGTGTTGATTACAGCTGCCCTGCCCTATAAAAACACACACCAGTTCTGGGTTTGCTTTTCACAAGAAGCATTGCCTGATGTGAATGATGCCTCGCACAAAAGAGCTCTCAGAAGACTTACGATTAAGAATTGTTGACTTGCATAAAGCTGGAAAGGGTTATAAAAGTATCTCCAAAAGCCTTGCTGTTCATCAGTCCATGGTAAGACAAATTGTCTATAAATGGAGAAAGTTCAGCACTGCTGCTACTCTCCCTAGAAGTGGCCGTCCTGTAAAGATGACTGCAAGAGCACAGCGCAGACTGCTCAATGAGGTGAAGAATCCTAGAGTGTCAGCTAAAGACTTACAAAAGTCACTGGCAAATGCTAACATCCCTGTTAGCGAATCTACAATATGTAAAACACTAAACAAGAATGGATTTCATGGGAGGATACCACAGAGGAAGCCACTGCTGTCCAAACAAAACATTGCTGTATGTTTACAGTTTGCACAAGAGCACCTGGATGTTCCACACCAGTACTGCCAAAATATTCTGTGGACAGATGAAACCAAAGTTGAGTTGTTTGGAAGAAACACACAACACTATGTGTGCCAAAAAAGAGGCACAGCAAACCAACATCAAAACCTCATCCCAACTGTGAAGTATGGTGGTGGGGGCATCATGGTTTGGGGCTGCTTTGCTGCGTCAGGGCCTGGATGAATTGCTATCATCAAAGGAAAAATGAATTCCCAAGTTTATCAAGACATTTTGCAGGAGAACTTAAGGCCATCTATCTACCAGCTGAAGCTCAACAGAAGATGGGTGTTGCAACAGGACAATAACCCTAAGCATAGAAGTAAATCAACAACAGAATGGCTTAAACAGAAGAAAATACGCCTTCTGAAGTGGCCCAGTCAGAGTCCTGACCTCAACCCGATTGAGATGCTGTGGCATGACCTCAAGAAAGCGATTCACACCAGACATCCCAAGAATATTGCTGAACTGAAACAGTTCTGTAAAGAGGAATGGTCAAGAATTACTCCTGACCGTTGTGCACGTCTGATCTGCAACTACAGGAAACGTTTGGTTGAAGTTATTGCTGCCAAAGGAGGTTCAACCAGTTATTAAATCCAAAGGTTCACATACTTTTTCCACCTGCACTGTGAATGTTTACATGGTGTGTTCAATAAAAACATGGCAACATTTCATTTTTTGTGTGTTATTAGTTTAAGCAGACTGTGATTGTCTATTGTTGTTACTTAGATGATGATCAGATCACATTGTATTATCAATTACCAATTTGTGCAGAAATCCATATCATTCCATAGGGTTCACATACTTTTTCTTGCAACTGTAAATGTGGATCACTTTAGATGATGTCTCTTCCCTTTACACATCAATTCCACATGGTCTAGGATTACAAGCAGTAGAATACTATTTTAAGAAGACTAATTATATTAACTTAGCACAAAGAGAATTCATTAAAGAAAGCATCAAATTCATTTTGGAGAAAAATTATTTTCTATTTGAAAATGAATTTTACTTACAAAAAACAGGGACCACCATGGGTACTAAATTTGCACCTAATTTTGCAAACTTGTATATGGGGTGGTGGGAGGAGATGTATATCTTTAAAGATAACCCTTTCACCCCCCATATAGTAAAATGGTGTCAATTTATAGATGATGTACTGATAATTTGGCAAGGTCCAGAAAATAGTATAACAGATTTAGTTACCTATGTCAATTATAATTTATTAAACTTGAAATTCACAGAATTCCATAGTAGGGAAAGTATTACGTTCTAAGGGGTCCATTTATCAAGCTCCGAATGGAGCTTGTGGGCCCCTGTTTCTAAAGATCGCTGCTCCATAACCCTGTCCGGCTGCTCTGAGCAGGCGGACAGGAATCGCCGGAAATCAACTCGATCGAGTACGATTGGGTTGATTGACACCCCCCTTCTGGCGGCCAATCAGCGAGTCAGCAGGGGGCGACGTTGAACCAGCAGCTCTTGTGAGCTGCTGGTGCAATGTTAAATGCAGAGAGCGTATTGCTCTCCGCATTTAGCGAAGTGTTGCGGACCTGATCCGCACTATCGGATCAGGTCCGCAACACTTTTGATAAATAGGGGCCCTAGACTTAAAACTGTCACATAGGGAGTGGACAATCATTACTATCTTGTTTAGGAAGGAGACAGACACAAATGCATATGTACATGCGAAAGGTGGTCATCATTATAAATGGATCTGCAAAATCCCGTTTGGGCAGTTCCAGAGAGTCAGGAGGAACTGCACTGACAAGGATACATATATAAAGGAGTCAAAGGTTTTAATAAACAGGTTTTTAAGCAAAGGGTATGATGCTTCATTGATACAGAATGCATGTACAAGAGCTAAAAACCTTAATAGATCTAGACAAATAGAAAAAAGTTTTGCAAAACATTGGCCTATCCTTTTACAAGATCCTATTTTAAAAGATGTTTTATCAGATAGACCGAATGTGGTTTTTAGGAAAAATCAAAATTTGAAGAGTATCCTAGCTCCTAGCAAATTAAGAGATAGTGATAAACGAATTAATTGGTTACAAAAAAGGTCCAAGTTTTTTTTTTAAATGTGGTAGAAGGGGATGTCTGAGTTGTGCTCATTATGATCCCAGCAACACCTATTTTTTTGTCATTAAGCGACAAAAACAAAAAATATGAGATCAAGGAATCTATTAATTGTAAAAGTACCTACGTGGTTTACCTACTATCTTGCTCATGTGAGAAAATCTATGTAGGGAGAATAAAACACAGCTTGAAAACTCGTTTTAGAGAACATCTATTGAATATAGAGAAATAGGTTCTTAATCATGGGGTCTCAACCCACTTCTATGAATCTCACAACCAAGACCCCAGTAGTTTAAAAGTTAAAGCTATTGAAAGGATTTCACTAGACACCAGAGGGGGAAACAGATTAATGACTCTGAGACGTAGAGAAACTTTCTGGTTTCATAGCTTGGGCTCAATGGAGCCCAGGGGGATGAATAGAGAAATTGATCTTGCGGCCTTCCTTATTGCTGAATATATTTTGGCGTATGGTATACTGGGATGTATTCCTTTTCTGGTTATTCCATCCTGGTAAATCTGTGTTACTAAATCATTAAATTATTCTATGGACTTTTGGGTTTTAGTTATATAGTTGGAATTTGGTATGGAGGGGGTATTTTAATATAGTTTTTTAAATATTATTATGGTTTTTAGATACGAATTTTTAATCAAATTTTTTTTAAAAAATTGTATTATCTGGAATTGTATTGTTTATTAAACTTTCATCAGACTGACATTAATTCTATTTTTATTTTCAATATTAAATGTGGGATCTGATTATTACCATTGATATATGTGTTTTATAAGTTTATCAGTTATCAGTGGATTTATAAGAATATATGAAATATAGTATTTATTATATTTATTCATATTTTAGTTATACTGAGTGTTAACATTTTAGGTATAGGTCTATGTTACTTTTTAGGATTTTTATTAATTAGTTGCTGTAGAGTATATATTTTTCGAATTAGTGTGATCATGCAATATGAGGCATTAAGTTTTACCATATCTGTTGCTAAATAGTATTTATACATAGGTTAGATTGTGCAGTCTATTGTATATGTTTTCCTAAACAGCTGTGCATGAATAACCAATCGGATTTGGTATACAATGCAACGATTTGCATAAGAAGATGGATTAGCCAGAGTGTGGGCAGCCTCTGACGAAGTAGGAAGACGTCCTACGAAATGCGTTAGGCCCCGCCCACAGTCTTCACGCCACGCCGCACACACCATTGTATGGGAGCCAGCTTTTTTACCTAACTGTTTGGTGCAGTATTGGTTTTGGTGTGTTTTATGTACTGAACTGTTTTATGTGACTTCTAATGTACATGGGAACCAGTGAACTTTGTGATCTACTGTGATTTCATGTGAATCATATCGTTTGGGGAAGAGGAAGTTCGGTGGTCATTAACAACTGATCCCATTGAGCATCTGATTGCTTTTAGTTTTACAGTGTCTGCACATACCTCACATGTTTGAGGGCTTGTAGTGTGAGTGTTTTATCGTCATTGAATAAAATTTCTGCTGTGTTCATAAAACTGCACTTAGAGGGGTTTGTGCCTCTTTCTTCTTTTTTTATCTTTGTATTCAGTTTCATCCAGCCTCCAGTGCTGTGTTATGTGAGAAGGCTGCAACTCCTGACTGAAGTACTGATTCATATGATCATATTTGGATGTAATATATCCTTTTGATGGCTTTATCAATTACATACTTTTAATGCCTGTTTGCTGCTGATATTATAACAGCTGTTGATATAACTTGTATACACAGGGCGCTCCTATATATACACATTTCTTGGTGTGTTTTTTTACACATTTTTAGTTTACACATTACTAGATTTTTGGATACTCAGAAAGGAATCCTCTAGCAAGACTATATGCTTCAAATTCATATTCAAAGACACACATCAGAGGTTAGGTCTGCACAATGTATGACTCATCTTCACACTTGATTGATAGAACATAACACAATATGCTACACAGGCTTAATAAGCTAGTGATATAAATAGTTTCAGAAATGGGGGGAGGGGTGCAAAAATAATTCACACACTTCTATTAATTATTTGATTTTAACTTTTTCTGCCATTAGGGAGATGACTTCATCTAAAGACTGAAAATGAATAATTCAAGACTTAAAGTGAAGAATTCAAGACTGAAAGTGAGGAATTCAAGACTGAAAGTGAAGTATCCCAGACTGAAAGTGAAGAATCCCAGATTGAAAGTGATGAATACCAATGTGATCATGTCTGGCATTGTCTTTCAAATGTGCTGACCTTGAAAACCATACAAAGACACGTTCATATGGTAAGTGGCAACAATTTTATGGACTAAGACTGTGGATGCATCCTATTGGAGAAACTTAGATTTATTTATTTTTTTAGATGGTATTTCACAATCCTCTATTTTGAAAATGACGAAAAAGATACCTAATGAAGATAAACTGTTATTTTGAAGATAATTGTCTTTCAAAGACCATACATCCAGGTTAGTTTGCACAATGCATGCTATTTAAGAATCTCAGGAGGAAGAATGTTAAAAGAATTAGGAATATATACATGTCCTATATTAGAATATGTTTATTTTAGATACATTACCCTCCTTTGTGCTAGAGAGGACTCACATTCTGACCAATCAGACAAAGTGATACATTTTAGAGTTGATATAGCGGTATATTATTTGAAGGGACATGAAATATTACATTCAATTATGTTCCTAATACAATATAAATATATTTTTAAAAGGTGATATGCATTATTTTGTCTAATTTAAAATGCTAATGTTTAATTCTAAGATTGATTAAACAATATAATGGTATTAATTTCATATTATGGATAGATATACATTTCATGTATGAACCTGTTTTTAATATCAAGACAAAAAATACATGTTAGAGCATAGACACAAGATGATTTAACAATTATTAGATTTAATGAATATTTTAAGACGTGTTCATGAAATAACCTAAATGACTAATGTTTTTAATATTTTTCTTCTTTCTTTTTCAGTTTCATCTGTGACAAATTACCTTTATATATTTTTTTTCTTGTCAATAAATTTATTTTCATACTATATCTTCTATTTTTTTTTTAAAGACATATTCTTAGAGACATATCTCTATCACAGTAAGATAAGAAGAAATATATCCATCTAATATTCTGACAAGTAAACAAAATATAACTCCCATGACTGTTAAAGTCATCTATTTGACAAGCACATGCCTGATATCAAATATACTAATTTTGGTTAATGTATTGAATGAAAAATATCAACACAGCTTATTCAGATAATGTTACAGTCAAGTATCTTCCAAAATTTAATTTGTAGTTAAATCCATCTATCTATGCTTTTATTATGGGATTTATAGATGTTAAAATCATAAAATGTTTATGACGAGGATATGTAGTCTAAATTATACAGAACAACTTTGTTCATTATAAGAAATGAAAGTGTTTAACTTACATTAAAGTGACAGTGTAGTTGAATGTTAGATTTACATTCTAATATCTGTAATCTTCCTTAGGTATACAAAAACAGTATTACACTAAATATAGGTTATTCAGCTTTAATCATTTTTTTAGGTAATTTGTTTGAAATTATCTGTAAATGAAAATTAAGTTAATTTCACATTTATACCAAGCTAGTTATTGTATGCCATATTGATTACTTTTCAGCTCTAGTGGAGTCATTTGCAGAGTCAGTTAACTAAAGATATATCCAAAGAAAATTTATAGCAATTATACTCCTTACCTGTTGGATAGATATAACATATCTATAGGTATTTTCATTCCCCTTTAGTTTATTTATACAATGTTAACTCCACATATTCCTAATGGTTTTGTCCTTAAAGGTACATTCCAAAAAAAATTCCAAAAAAATTCCAAAAAAAATTAATTTAGTGAATCAGAGATAATGCAAATCTTTTAAAACAACATTTAAATATACTTTTATTATCTAATTACATTCAGTCTTTAGTTATCATTTGTTAAAGAAATAGCAATGCACATGGGTTAGACAATGACATAAGGCATCTATGTGCAACCACCAATCAGCAGCAACAGAGCCTATCTAGATATGGCTTTCAGCCAAGAATATCAAGCAAAAAAAGCTAATGAGATAATCAAACAAAATATGACGTTGTTTTAACATTGTATTATCCATTTAAATCAGTAAAGAACATATAGCTTAATGTCCCTTTTAAGGTAAATCTGTCTAAATACAGCCATTAGAAGATATTTTATTCACAGTGGGGCAAACAATACAGAAGGTAATACAAATATGTTTTACTCTCATGTTATACTAAGTTTGAGAAAGGGAGGTGCATAGGTTTATGATCAGCAAAGCATTACTGGGAAATATCTACTTATTTGTGGGTGGCCAACAATGCATATTTACAATGTTTAGACAGATGTATTTATATCAAGTAAGCATATTAGCTCATGAAAGGGACGGTAATTCAAAAGTGTTTATTTCTGGATTCATAAATATAATTTTAAACATTAAAATGTAATTCTATTGTAATGGATAGGATGAAGATGTGGATCTGCAGCTGCAGATTTGGTATTTGTCTCACTCAGCCAGGAGTATCCTATGTGACAAGACACCCAATTAAGCTTGCAGTGAATTATGAATTCCCTTCGTTGTGGTATGCAGGTAGAGACCTGTTATCTCCAGTATAAAATAACAAAATTAGTTCAAAATACTATTTACATATATATACAGTTCAGGATGGATTCTTATAGTAGAATGCAAGGCACAATAATATTCCTTATCCTAGTAGTATCAGGGATGGAATCAATATAAACTGGCTTTTTATATAACAATGGTCACAACACTCACACTGTGGAAGGACGATAGTTATGAGCAGGCGCTCAGTAAATGCAAACACTGTGTTTACCTCTGAACAGAGTGTGTGGTTCAGGCAGCTTGTACAGTCTCTGTGAGAAGCAAACAGCGTGTGCGGTCTGAAGCACTGCAGTGATTGACAGGTCAGGAACGCTGTTGCGCTCGATCGCGAGTGACGTCACTCGGCTCTGTGTGGAATGAATCAGGCTGTCAGATACTCCTTGCAGGTTGTTTGTTGGTAACAAGTATGATACTAAGGCTTCTTAGGTGGAAAGCTGGAAACAACTTGTATCCGGATTAAGGTGGAAGGCTGAGTAAGTTTGTAATCCAAAGGGAGAGATAGAAGAAACCCAGGCAGGACTTAGAGAATATGTAGTTAGGAAAACAAATTTCTAGTAAGGAACAAATCCAAAATAGACTGTGTAGCTCAGGTACTAACTTAATAACTAAGCACCTGTCTGATCTCTCAGCACAGGTGATATAGAGTAGGTGGGTTGGACATAGAAACTAAAGGTGGAATTCCTGACAGAACCCCCCCCCCCCCGTCAAGCAATCCGTTTCACGGATTGTGGTCGAGGAGGTAGGGGATGTCTCCTATGGAACTGAGCGAGGAGTCTTGGAGCAGTCACATGAGACATGGGTTCCCAGGTATCCTCATCTGGTAGGTATCCTTTCCATCGCACAAGATTCTGAAGTACCCCTCTATGTATCCTTGAGTCCAATATTTCCTTTACCTCATACTCTTCGGGATCGGGAACTTGAGCTGCTGGAGGTAAGACTTGGTTACTGCTAGCAGAGGCTGGTTTTAGCAAAGAAACGTGAAACGTTGGATGAATGGCCAAAGATGCGGGTAATTGGAGGGTAACAGCGTTCTGATTTACAACCCGTGTGATCTGAAAAGGTCCTATGAAAAAACTGGCTAGTTTTTTACTGGGTATTTGCAATTTTAGGTTTTTGGTCGAAAGCCAAACCCAATCTCCTACTGAGTAGTTCGGAGGGGGTCTTCTTCTGAGGTCATAATACTTTTTCTGAACCTCTTGGGAGGTTTTCAGTGTATTATGTAACATCTGGGAGTTTTCTGATAGTTTATCTGCAATGTCATCCACACTTGGGTTAGGTGAAGATTCAGTTGTGGTCAAAGACATCTTGGGATGAAAGGCATAGTTGGCGATAAACGGTGAACTCTTAGATGAAGAATTGACAGAGTTGTTGCAGGCAAATTCAGCCATGGATAGGAAGGTTTTCCAGTTATTTTGATGGTATGCGCAGTAACATCTTAAATATTGTTCAAGCCACTGGTTCAAACGTTCAGATTGACCATTGGTCTGTGGGTGGTAAGCAGTGGTGTAGTGATGATCAATCTGGAGTTTTTGACACAGATTCCTCCAAAACCAGGAGGTGAACTGGGTACCTCTATCTGTGGTGAAGATAGAGTGTATACCATGAAGCTTTACTATATGATCGATAAATAATTGAGCTGTTTCAGAGGAGTTTGGTAATTTATGATGTGGTACAAAATGTGCCATTTTAGTGAACAAATCGATAACCACCAATACAGTATTCATGCCAGAAGACATGGGTAATTCGACAATGAAATCCATGCCCAAATGGGTCCATGGTCTCTCTGGCACCTGTATATGCATTAACAACCCATAGGGGGGTTTCTTTTCTGACTTCGATGTAGTCAAAATAGTACAGTGGTGTACAAACGTTTTTATGTTGTTTGCCATGTTTGGCCACCAATAAGTCCTGCTTAACAATTCTTTAGTTCTCGTCATCCAAGGATGTCCACAAAGTGGGGGGTCATGATGATCACTGATCAATTCCTGTCGTAGGCATTCGGGGACATAAATCTTATTACTCTTGTAGCTTAATCCATCGGCACCTTTAAGAAGGTCCTTTGGAATATTTAGATCAGTAAGTAAAGCATTTTGATGCTTGGTTTTAAATGTAGTGGTTAAGCCAAGGAAGTTGTCATGAGGTATTATTTCTCGTGGGTTGTGGTTGTAGTTTGGTATAGGATCTCTTCGGGATAGAGCATCGGCCTTTCCGTTCTTAGAGGCTGGTCTGTAAATGGAATCTGCTGAAGAAAAGACTCCACCATACTTGCCTTGCAGACAAGGTCTTATTGCGTTGTAAATACTCCAAATTCTTGTGATCTGTATACACTATAACAGGTAGGGTCGTACCTTCCAGTAGGTGTCTCCAGTTCTCAAATGACCTCTTGATGGACAACAATTCTTTTTCACCTATAGGGTAATTCCTCTCAGGTGGAATCAATACTTTTGAATAAAAAGCTACAGGATGTAAAGGTTGGGTTAAACTTTCTCTCTGGGAGAGTACTGCACCTAATGCATACTCCAAGGCATCGACTTCCAAGAAGAACTGATGTTTGGGATTTGGATGATGTAAGATTGGAGCAGAATGAAAGCTGACTTCAGATACTCAAATCCTTCATTAGCTTTTGAATTCCAAGAGAACGTAGTACTTATGGCTGTAAGAACTGTTAAGGGTTTAGCAATTACTGAATATCCTTTGATGAATTTCCTGTAGTAATTGCTAAAACCAAGAAACCGCTGGAGTTCTAAGAATATCGTTTAAGTAGACAACAACACAGATATCCAACAAATCTCTGAATACGTCATTGATATAGTGTTGAAAGGTAGCCGGGGCATTGCATAACCCAAACGGCATAACCAGATACTCATAGAGCCCATACCTGGTTCTAAATGCCGTTAGCCACTCATCTCCCTCTCGTATGCGTATGAGGTTGTAAGTGCCCCTTAGGTCTAGTTTAGTGAATATTTTAGCTTGATGTAAATGCTCAAAAAGCTCGGGAATCAGTGGGAGAGGATATCTGTTTTTCACAGTAATTTTATTTAGCTCCCTATAAGCTATTATGGGGCGCAATATCTGATCCTTATTTGTGACAAAGAACATGCCTGCACCAGTAGGCGAAACAGAAGGTCTAATGAAACCTTTTTTTAAATGTTCATCAAGGTATGACTTCAAATGTGCCAACTCAAGTTGGCTAAGAGGGTATAAATGACTGTAGGGTATAGCAGAACCAGGTTTTAGGTCGATAGGGCAGTCATAACTGCGGTGAGGTGGAAGAGACTCTGCCTCCCGTTTGATAAAAACTTCTTTATATTTGAAGTACTCTAAAGGGATTTGAGGAGTTTCTTCAGATAAATTAATTGTATGTGGTGTATCATGACAAACATTATGACAGTATGAGGAGTTAAAAGTTACTTGTAAAGTCTTCCAGTTTATGGAAGGCTCATGTAAATTTATCCACTGAATGCCTAACACAATGGGGAAAAGCGGTGAAGTAAGCACATCAAATCTGATGAATTGGTGATGGCTATCTTGGGTACTAACCAGTAAAGGAATAGTATGGTGCGTTATAGGACCACTGGAGATGTAAGTCCCATCTACTACAAAAATAGACACAGGCTGCAATTTTTTCTCAAGAGGAACTTTATTGCTTTTAACAAATTCTAAATCAATGTAGTTGCCGTAGGCACCTGTGTCGACTATAGCCTCAGTGGCGAAGCGCTTACGGTCCCACTGCAAAGAGAGAGATGGTACAGTAAATAGGCTTGTTTTTCAAGTAAACAGATATGTTATTCAGTATAAACTTACTCCTCTTATTCTTCTGCAGTATGGGGCATTCCTTCACCATGTGTCCGGGGTTAGCACAGTATAAACATAAGGCCAACGTCTTCCTTCTCTGCTTTTCTTCCTGTGATAATGGTCCTCTCAAGAGTCCTATATCCATGGGTATATGGGTGGCTCCAGCAGTGTTATAGTGTTGTGAGGGTGAGGAAGGTTTTCTATAAGTCTGTTTAGTGCTATGCCGTTCACTTCTCCTCTCTTTAATTCAACAGTTAATTTGTATCGAAAGCCTCATCAATGCTTCCAATGTATCAGGGAGTTCTACTCTCGCTAATTCATCTTTTACAGAATCCGAGAGTCCTAGATGGAATTGATTCTTGAGAGCGATACTGTTCCACTGAGAGTCTGTAGCAAACTGTTTGAACTCTGTTATGTATACCTCTGCAGATCTGGATCCCTGTTTCAGAGCTCTCATCTTGGTTTCGGCAGTGTGCTGGGAGTTGGTTTCAGAATACAGCTCATCCATCGCTGCCAGAAAATGGTCTAGGGAGGAAATGATAGGGTTATTCATTTCAAAGAAAGAGTCAGCCCAGATCCTTGGCTCCCCACGTAGATAAGAGATCATAGTTAAAACCTTAACCCTATCAGTAGGGAAGGTTTTTGGCTTTAATGAAAAGGTAAGGAGGCAAGCATTTCTGAACGCTGTGTTTACCTCTGAACAGCGTGTGTGGTTCAGGCAGCGTGTACAGTCTCTGTAAGAAACAAACAGCGTGTGCGGTCTGAAGCACTGCAGTGATTGACAGGTCAGGAGCGCTGTTCTGCTCGATCATGAGTGATGTCACTCGGCTCTGTGTGGAATGAATCAGGCTGTCAGATACTCCTTGCAGGTTGTTTGTTGGTAACAAGTATGATACTAAGGCTTCTTAGGTAGAAATCTGGAAACAACTTGTATCCGGATTAAGGTGGAAGGCTGAGTAAGTTTGTAATCCAAAGGGAGAGATAGAAGAAATCCAGGCAGGACTTAGAGAATATGTAGTTAGGAAAATTAATTTCTAGTAAGGAACAAATCCAAAATAGACTGTGTAGCTCAGGTACTAAATTAATAACTAAGCACCTGTCTGATCTCTCAGCACAGGTGATATAGAGTAGGTGGGTTGGACATAGAAACTAAAGGTGGTATTGCAGAGATAGTGGTGCTG
Organism: Bombina bombina; assembly: GCF_027579735.1. Classification (NCBI taxonomy): domain Eukaryota; kingdom Metazoa; phylum Chordata; class Amphibia; order Anura; family Bombinatoridae; genus Bombina; species Bombina bombina. Next base: position 919,775,696 of record NC_069500.1, read on the forward strand.
ATGTCTGATAAGGTGGAATTCCTGACATCTATCATCGATTTGAATTCATTCTTTTTATATTATTTCATTTGCAACCATATCTAGATATGCTCAGTAGCTGAAAATTGGTGGATGCACAGAGATGCCTTGTGTGATTGGCTCAACCATGTGCATTCCAATTTCTTCTGTTAAGGATATCTAAAGAATAATCTAAATTGATAGTTACATTTTAAATTAAAATAATGTATTCTCTCTCCAGATCATTTTAAGAAAATATTTTGGTGTAATGTCCCTTTAAAAATAAAGACAATAACATATGTGAGCAGTTCAGACAAATACAAGCTTGAGGTTTATTTAATAATAATAAACAAACATGTATTTTAACATTTATAAACAGATTATCCAAGTTCCGGACATTATAACCAGAAATTACTCATTTCAGAAATCTCGCACGGGAAACATATCTGGCAACAAGAGATTTGCATCTTTAAAAATTCTAGTCTAATGTCACGCAATAGCACACAATCGTTGTGCATTATAAATACATTTAATAGAGCAATGTCAATACTTCACAATATGTCACGAAATGTATTTAATAAACAAATACATACAATGTTCAATCTGTATTAATAAAGATTATTTGTATTAAAGAACCTGATCGATATTAAACATCAAGATGTGTAAAACATTTACTAATGTGACTATATTATATTTAAAAAAAAAATGTCGAATTAATATATTAATATTTAATGGATCACATATATTACATCTGCGTCACACATATCCACATAACAGTCCCATGAGTTACAAATAAGTCTACATGAAAAATGTAGTAACAGCACCCCAGGAGGTATGTGTATGGAAGTTACTAAGATATGAAACATTAAGGAACAACCAATCAGAGTTCATCACGCAAACATAACTTGAGTCAGGATGGTCTCACAGACATGATAACAAAATTTCAATATTTTATCCAATCAGATGGACAGATACCATGTCCCATGGTGTATCTCATGTTTACTTCACCATATAAAAGTCCATTACACGTTGCCATTTTTGTCAGTTCTCTAATGCCTGCTGGAAGATATTAATATTATATTAGACAACCTAGCAGGCATGACGTCTCCCAGGTTCACCAAGCCGGAGAGTGCAACACTGGTCAACGCCGTCGAGGACATCTTTCCGCAGCTGTTTGGGAACAAGAAGAGGTTGACGAAGCAGAGCATTAAGAAGGCCCTCTGGTCGTCTATCACCAATGATGTTAATTCGGTGTGTGGCATCCAGAGGACCACAGATCAAATCATGCGGAGGTTCGGGGATATGAGGTTGCGTCTAGAAGAAATTCGACCTCATAAGGGAGTGGGTAAAAGCCTGTCGGAGGGATGGTAGGAAAGTTACACCCCCACGGAAACTGTACCTACTCACTTATGAGGTGACTTTATGTGATCTCCTCAATCTCCGGGTCCCCAGCAGATTTCGATCATCTCGCTCCTCGGCTTCTTCTTCTTCCCTCCAGCTGCTGGATCTGAAAGTCCTGTCCTGGAGGCCAGTGCAGCTGCTTCTCCGGCCGGTGGCCTGGGTGATGAGGATAGAGAATTTGAACCAGGTAAATATCCAACTTCATATAATATATTAATATTTGAGTAGATTTGTAAGCAATGTATATATAGTCAGATATTCAACCAATATAGATCTCACAACACACGCTACATATGATGTTTAGATATCTGAGTTTAGATTCATCACACATGAAATAGGAATGATGTTTCTTGCGCTCTCCAGAATATGCTTCACAGAGCAAAAATGGAATTGCGCATCCGTGAAATCCTTATCATCCACCATTTCATATATTGACTATTGAATCATACCCCAGTTCTATATATTAATTGTTATTGTTCTATATTAACAAATATCCAATTGGAATCTTGTAATACACCCAATTGCAAATATATTTGAAGTCTTTAGAAATGATAATCATCACACTACTATATCCAAATCAATTCTGAATCACGGATGCGCAATTCCGCTTTGAATCATTGCGCAATGATCACGAAAGATAGAATTGCGCATACACATGAACATGCATTTGCTGTAACAGTGGCATCTCTTTAGACATGTTGGTCAAATCACGGATGCGCAATTCTGCTTTGAATCATTGTGCAATGATCACGAAAGATAGAATTGTGCACATGTGTGAACATGTGTTTGCTGTAACTGGCATCGCTTTAGACATGTTGGTCAAATGTATACATTAAAAAAAAAAAAAAAAGAACTATCTCTATCAATTGATGAGAATGCAAGAAAACACAAAATGAATTAAAGCTACAGTCAACAACATAAAAGATTGAAAATAAGAATACAGGATCTATTTATCTAGACATTTATTGAGGAAACAATGAACTCATGTGAATACAAATAGATTTGTACTTTGTCAATTAGAATTAAAAACTCAGATTGTTTGTGTCCATGGCCTGATTTGTATTAATGATATACAATCCTCAATGAATATTTTACAGATATGGATGTTGGTGCTGGAACCTCAAGCCAGGGTTCGTCACAGCATGGTATGTCTCATTTTAATTTACCTTTGTCTTACAAACCTGGACATAACATTAAATAATAGATTCACATTGATCGATATTTATATGGATACTCTAATTCTCTTTTCTTGTTATTTTAAAATAAGAATCACAAATCAAAGTTGGGATTACATTGTAATACAAATCTAAAATTATGAGTATTTGAAGATATCCCTTCTATTCTTGATATCTTCATTTTAATGTAAGCTTAGGTTCCTGGCCATTTTATATTCTGCCCCTGTGTAGTGCTTGACATTTTTGGATACATTTAGACAACACTAACACATTTTTGCATATGTGCAGATTAGAAAAATATACATCTCATATGTTTTTTTTATTATTCTTATCATTAAAGGGACATGAAAACAAACATTTCACTTTTTGGATTTAGAAACATGATTTACCACTAATTTCAAATTTGATTAGATTATATAAATTGCTTCAGTCTATTGTTATCCTTATTAGAAAATCATATCTATTTAGGCTCAGGATCAGCAATGCATTACTGGGAGTAACCGGCTGATTGTTTGATGCAGAAAATCACAGGCTGGATTTTAAAAATAAAAAATAATACAATTACAAATTTTGAGCTTCATGTCCCTTTAAGAGAGAAAGATAATAAAAGAATCTTGATGATATCCTTAAATTACATATTTGCTTGTAATTGCATGCTCCATCCCATTCATTACATCAACATATGGACTCGACAATTCATTAACAGCGACATTGTTAAATCAGGATATTTTAATATTAAAGGGACACTGAACACAAATTATTTATGTTGTCATTCAGATAGAGCATGCAATATTAATAAACTTTCTCATTTACTCCTCTAATCATATTTTCGTTATTCTCTTGGTATCTTTATTTGAAAAGCAAGAATGTAAGTTTAGATGCAGGTCAATTTTTTGGGAACAACCTGGGTTGTTCTTGCTGATTGGTGGATACATTCAACGACTAATATTTTCCAAACAAAAATATTGCTTATCTGCCTTTTTTAAAATAAATAAATAAAGCAAGAGAACGCAGACAAATTTATAATAGGAGTAAATGTTACATTTTCTTAAAATTGCATGTTCTATTTGAATCAATGAATTAAAAAAATGTGGTCAGTGTCCCTTTAATAATCAATATATTCATTCATCCTTACATTGTTTTGATGAAACAATATGGATATCTAAATCACATATTCACTCTTGGACTTACTTTATAGATATAAGCATACTCTAACAGCACCATGATGACATATTTTTAATAATAACTTCTGTTTTGCATTGTGATCAATATGTGTTGTGTCCTAAAAAAGATTACTGTACATTGCACAAATGGATCTATGTGACACATGGCTTTGGTTCGATTTGTCACCAGTTGTTATTCAAAGTGTTGTTTGTGTGTATTATTTTTAAAACATTGATTAATAGGTATATTTAGATATGCAATAGAATCATTTGAGATGAATTGTCTGTCTAATATAGTAAGAATTTAAACATATGTTAAAGACATCATTTTCTTTAGAATCACCTTGATTAACTTATGCATTTATTGTTCATATTAGTGCTCTATTCTTCACATTTCTAAGTATATTATTTTGAAAATTCTATACTGATGGGATTTCGTGATGTCCAAACTGTGTTTACTAACATATATCTATATCATTAATAGATGTAGTTGTTGTGGGGAGCCCAGAGGGATCCAGCGCCAATGATGACCTGCCTTTGCAGGCTTCGGGTAAGTCCATTGACTCATTCATATGTAATTGAAGGTGTATTTGTAATAAATATTATGATCATGATTCTGATGAAGCATTACATTTGAATAAAACATATAATTGAATCCTCTGATTATATATCTATTTTTAAAACGTTTGAAAGATTAAGATCTCAAAGCTTCTTAGTCTACACCTTTGTGCTTCAGAACATGGATAGCATATGTTTCTTTTTAGTATAAATTTAGACAACAATCATCAAGTGATACACACATGAGAACTCTTAAATGTTCCATGTACTCAGCATTTGAGAAATTTGTAAAAATACAGACACTAAAATGTAATTATTACTCATCGAGAATAACAAATCTAATGTCATTTGTATGCTCCATCAAAGTGATGTAATTCCTAGCTTTGGTTCAGTATATCTTTAATGCAACATTTATGTGTGTCCTTGAGCAACAGTAACATATGTTAGAATATCTGATTTTAATGTCTACACAACATGTTATGTTTTACAGAGATTGATGTAACATGTGAGATGGAGGAGGAACTGGCTCCCTTGGAGTCTGATGGTATGTCAAATATATATAACATGTATCGAACATGTATTGTTGTTTTAAAACATTCTCTGGAAGAAAAACAAAGTCTACAGCTTTGGCACTTTAAAAATTATTATTCCATTATTTTTACAATACACTACTGCCCCCTTTCTATATCATGCAGCATGAACATATGTTTTTATTTTTCTTTCATTTATTTATGATTTGTCATTAATGACATCATGATGTCACATGCATATTCCATGCAAAACCACAATAACCATCTTCTGATTGTACAGACAGTCATTGCTATTCATCTGAGTGCCTATATGCAGACAATATCCTTATGTCATCATTGTTTATAAATTCCAAACCACTTCTAAGTATACATAAAACATAATCATGTTTAAATGCCTTGATTTGATTTCATGATGTATGAGATGTTAATATATTCTTATTATATATTTAAGATGGACCTTCCACTTGTGGGCATCAGCTTCCCGACTCTCCCCAGGCCCCTCCCCAGGTAGAAGTCCCTCCCCAGCCCTTCCCCATGTAGAAGCCACTCCCAGCCCTTCCCATTCCTCATGCCCTGTCCCTCCCAAAAAACGCACATTTGCCCCCCCTCGCTGCTCTCCCTGTATTTTGACCCATACAGCTCCCCCACCAGCCCAGCCCCCAACTCCCCAGGCCCCTGACTCCCCAGCTGTATGGGCTACCCCAGAGCGGCAGCCCATCACTCCCCCCTTCACTCCCCAGCCCAATCCCATCCCTCCCCACTTCAATCCCCAGCCAAACTTTCCCCCCAGTCCCTTGTCCTTCCCAGCCACAGATGTAAGTATCATACTAAATCCACATTATAACATATTTGATCTCATATCACTCCATATACCAATCACCACTACTTGGATAGAACAATAGAAAATTAACTTTTTATTACCTTATCTCTTCTATAACCCACTGGGAGTGTAATTTCTTCTGCTTGCTGTGTTTACACAGCTTGGCCTCGAGGCCAAAAGGTTTAAGGATAGGTGTGAATACCACAGGCTAAATAAACTATTTCAAATGCCAATGTAAGGACAATGGAAATACGTATAAACAATTTAATACACTCAAGCAGGTAAAGTGGATCATTGTGAACCAATTAAAGGGGAGAACATTTTTGAGTAAACTGTCCCTTTAATGGTTTATGTCTGAAGAACATATTTAATATGTAAATCTTCGATATAGAATATTTAATTCTAATAATAATTTGTCTTTATTATTACAATGTCTCTTTGCTCTCTTTTTATTATGTTCTGTAATTATCAATAATTTTCGTAATTTTCTTTATTTTAGGTTGTGACTCAGCATGGTTGATGCTAGAGGCTCTAGCGCGTAATAGAGCAGACCATGCTGAGGAGCAGTCTGTTTCTGGGAAGGATGCATGACACCATGCATGCCCAGCTACAGATTCAGCGTTCGACTCTACAATGTATGATGCGTTTAGAGTCAATGCTTGAATCCTTAGCTGGAAATGCACAGGACAATGAGGGTGATGCTGATGCCCCATAAGTGGAGGATCCGGAGATGCTCCGAGGGCGCAGATACGAATCTTCCGTCCACATGTTACTTTGTTTGGTTTTCTTGTTACAATTTGGCTGTTGTTTTTTTTGTTGTGCCTGTTGCACTCTTTCACCTTGTCAAATGGCTCCAATGGGGCTGTGTTGGCCCTTGTCAACTCCCTCCAAGGACTGTGATGCACTCTTTCACCTTGTCAGATGGCTCCAATGGGGCTGTGTTGGCCTTTGTTTGCCCTTGTCAACTCCCTTCCAATGACTGTGAGGCACTCTTTCATCTTGTCAAATGGCTTCAATGGGGCTGTGTTGGCCCTTGTCAATTCCCTCCAAGGACTTTGATGCACTCTTTCATCTTGTCAGATCGCTCCAATGGGGCTGTGTTGGCCCTTGTCAACTCCCTCCAAGGACTGTGATGCACTCTTTCACCTTGTCAGATGGCTCCAATGGGGCTGTGTTGGCCTTTGTTTGCCCTTGTCAACTCCCTGCAAGGACTGTGATGCACTCTTTCGCCTTGTCAAATGGCTCCAATGGGGATGTGTTGGCCCTTGTCAACTCCCTCCAAGGACTGTGATGTACTCTTTCACCTTGTCAAATGGCTCCAATGAGGCTGTGTTGGCCCTTGTCAACTCCCTCCAAGGACTGTGATGCACTCTTTTTCATCTTGTCAGATGGCTCCAATGGGGCTGTGTTGGCCTTTGTTTGCCCTTGTCAACTCCCTCCAAGGATTGTGATACACTCTTTCACCTTGTCAAATGGCTCCAATGGGGCTGTGTTGGCCCTTGTCAACTCCCTCCAAGGGCTGTGATGCACTCTTTCACCTTGTCAGATGGCTCCAATGGGGCTGTGTTGGCCTTTGTTTGCCCTTGTCAACTCCCTCCAAGGACTGTGATGCACTCTTTCACCTTGTCAAATGGCTCCAATGGGGCTGTGTTGGCCCTTGTCAACTACCTCCAAGAACTGTGATGCACTCTTTCACCTTCTCAGATGGCTCCAATGGGGCTGATTTATCAATATGTTTTTTTGTAACGTTATCTTATTTCTTTATGTTTTATGACATAATAATAAAATACATGTCATTCCAATATTATTTGTCCTCTTTATTCCTGTCATTGAAATCTATAGTTTATGTGGTTAATCCTTAAAGGGACATGAAACAAAAAAATGGTCTTTCATAATTCTGAAATATAATACAATTGTCAATAAATTTAATATTTACATCTCAAATTGAATTTGATTCATTTTCTTGAAATACTTTTCATAAAGGTTTATCTTTGCAAGATTATAATTAGCATAGCACTAAAGTTCTATATATATATTGCTGGTTGTATATATCTATATATATTTTTTGGCACATCCATGCGTTCATTTATAAACTATTTGTGAATTGATGCACCTTTAACAAATTATCCCAGGATTGATACAATGAGATAATCTATGTAAATTATGAATTTGATGTAAATAGTATCCTCTCTGTGAATCCTGAACTTAATTGTTTGTATTTCATGTCCCTTTAAGTGATGCTGACCACAATTCTTAAGGAATGGATATGCATTTCTAATGTATTTTTGTCCTTTTTAAATCAACATGGACATATAATATTTGATAAAACAGACTATTATTTGAATGTTGACAACACATGTATTCCAATTTAACTTATATCTTATTGTAGTAGTGTAACAAAATCAATCACTGAGTGTAATGCGCATATTTTAAATGATTAATATGTTTCTCTTATTATTTTTTCGCTTTTATTATCCTACGATATATTGCTTTAGGTAGGCTGACCATATTTCAACTTGAATAAGTGACACATTTGATCAATACATGTGTCATTACTGTTATTCCAAATAAATCTTTTAACATATCTGAAAACATCCCTGACATATGTATTTCTCATGTGTCCCTTTTTAAATGGTAAAGATGGACACCATAGCTATAGGTAACATATAATGTATAAACAATCCCTATTTTCATTATGTATCTCATAGCATTATTTCTCATTTAAAGGGACATGAAACACAATAATCCAAAGATTAAAATTCAATGTGAAAATGTATTTCAAATTGCAATTTTGTACATAATCGTGTAACCTAAAATGTTGTTTTCAGGTCTATTTAAACCCTGCTGCTTGTTAAATAGTTAATAATCCTTTACTTCTAATAAAATACATCCTTAGTACCAACAATGGATTCTATTTCATATATCACAGTATTACGTTATCTATTGTGGCATTCATAGCTACCAATATAGCACATACTAGTTTTTAAAATATAAATACATTTCTTATTGACATACAAAGCTGTAAAATGAGTCCTTGTATTGCCTGACGTTTTTACACAATCTCGGATGCGCCATGTTGCCTAAGACGTCGCATGCCAAGCTGTAAAATGAGTTTTTGGATTGGCTGATGTTTTTACGTGATCTCGGATGCGCCTTTGATTGGATGCCATTTTGACACGATCTCGGATGCGCCTTTGATTGGATGCCGTTTTTACGCTATCAAGGATGCGCCTTTGATTGGATGCCGTTTTTACGCGATCAACAATGCGCCATGTTAATTAAGACGTCACATCCCAAGGTTTTAAATCCGTCTGATTGGATTACGTAGTCCCGCAATATTTGATTTTGCACGTAACCCATGTTTGTGAATGAGAAGCCAAGTTTAAAACCATGGCGAGTATGGATTGTGTCAATCATGTACATTGTTGAACCATAGATGATAAAGAACACAAAAATCTCTTTTGATGATGATTCTGATTCTGATGAAGCATTACATTTGAATAAAACATATAATTTAATCCTCTGATTATATATCTATTTTTTAAAACTTTTGAAAGATTAAGATCTCAAAGCTTCTTAGTCTACACCTTTTGTGCTTCAGAACATGGATAGCATATGTTTCTTTTTAGTATAAATTTAGACAACAATCATCAAGTGATACACTCTTTCACCTTGTCAAATGGCTCCAATGGGGCTGTGATGCACTATAGCAACTTGTCAGATGGCTCCAATGGGGCTAATTTATCAATATGTTTTTTTGTAACGTTATCTTATTTCTTTATATTTTATGACATAATAATAAAATACATGTCATTCCAATATTATTTGTCCTCTTTATTCATGTCATTGATTAAAATCTAAAGTTTATTAGTGATGTTGCGAACCTAAAAATTTTGGTGCGCGAACAGCAGACTCGAACTTCCGCAACTGTTCGCAAACCGGCGAACCGGGCGAACCGCCATTGACTTCAATAGGCAGGCGAACTTTAAAACCAACAGGGACTCTTTTGGCCACAATAGTGATGGAAAAGTTGTTTCAAGGGGACTAACACCTGGACTGTGGCATGCCGGAGGGGGATCCATGGCAAAACTCCCATGGAAAATTACATAGTTGATGCAGAGTCTGTTTTTAAGCCAAAAAGGGCATAAATCACCTAACATTCCTAAATAGTTTGGAATAATGTGCTTTAAAAATCAGGTATGATGTTGTATCGATCAGGTAGTGTAAGGGTTACGCCCGCTTCACAGTGACAACCAAACTCACAGTTTAAAGGTACAGTCTACACCAGAATTTTTATTGTTTTAAAAGATAGATAATCCCTTTATTACCCATTTCCCAGTTTTGCATAACTAACACATTTATAATAATATACTTTTAACCTCTGTGATTATCTTGTATCTAAGCCTGTGCAAACTGCCCCTTTTTTCAGTTCTTTTGACAGACTTGCAGTCTAGTCAATCAGTGCCTGCTCCCAGATAACTTCTCATGCACGAGCACAGTGTTATCTATATGAAATACGTGAACTAACACCCTCTAGTGGTGAAAAACTGTTAAAATGCAATCTGAAAGAGTTGGGCTTCAAGGTCTAAGAAATTAGCATAGGAACCTCCTAGGTTAAGATTTCAATTAAGAATACCAAGAGAACAAAGCAAAATTAGTGATAAAAGTAAATTGGAAATTGTTTACATGCTCTATCTGAATCCTGAAAGTTTACTTTGGCCTAGACTGTCCCTTTAACGCACCGCAAACAACCGCAAACAGTCCATTTCCACAACCGCAAACTCCCCATTTGCACAAGGTTTGATACCAAGCTAGCCATGTCCCTTTCCTTGTCCTCACTGATGTCATTGAAGGTCTCTTCCACCACCCAGCCACGTACAACACCAAGGGTCCCCGAAAGGTGACAACAAGCCCCCTGGGACGCCTGCTGTGTTTGGTCTTCTACCTCCTCAAAGCCATCTTCCTCCTCTGACTCCTCTTCTTCAGACTCCTCTCTCTGCGTTGCCTCTGTCTGCATTATTATAAGGTGTGTTAAGTAGTACTATTCCTATAAGTTTAATCCCTGTGGTGTCCCCAATCAGGGGACGTGTATATGGCATGGATTTTAGGAACCGGCAGATGGAAAAAGATGCTTGGTCGGTCCTCCTACTTCAAATTTGGGGCACTGCGTGTGCAATCTAATGTGCCACCAGATATGAGTGGTGTGTTAAGTAGTACTATTCCTATCACTTTAATCCCTGTTACGTGCCTTTTTTTTGTTTGTTTTTTTTTAAGCCACAGTGCAACACCAGAGGCCAGAAAAATTTGGCATGTACACATGTCTGAAAAATTACGTATTGTTGCAGCCGCTGCTGTAGCAGCGGCCAGAAAAATTGATGTTTGTTTCCCTGGCAGAAAATGCCCTAAAACATTGCGGCTTGAAAACTAGCTGGTGGCGGATAAGTAACGCAAGTCATCCGGCATTCAAAGATAACATACAGCAGCTTTTGGACCATTTATAGCCCAAGGCAGATCATCTCATTAGGCCTTTTTTACTCAAATGTATCGCCCAATGTCAGTCCCTTCGGGATCCATCCCTCATTCATCTTAATAAAGGTGAGGTAATCTAGACTTTTTTGACCTAGGCGACTTCTCTTCTCAGTGACAATACCTCCTGCAGCACTGAAGGTACTTTCTGACAGGACACTTGAAGCGGGGCAGGCCAGAAGTTCTATAGCAAATTGGAATAGTTCAGGCCACAGGTCAAGCCTGCACACCCAGTAGTCAAGGGGTTCATCGCTCCTCAGAGTGTCGAGATCTGCAGTTAAGGCGAGATAGTCTGCTACCTGTCGGTCGAGTCGTTCTCTGAGGGTGGACCCCGAAGGGCTGTGGCGATGCATAGGAGTTAAAAAGCTCCGCATGTCCTCCATCAACAACACGTCTGTTAAGCGTCCTGTCCTTGCCGGCGTGGTCGTGGGAGTCGGAGGATAACTTTCACCTCTTCCCCTGTTAGATTCCCGTTGTGCTGTGACATCACCCTTATACGCTGTGTAAAGCATACTTTTTAATTTATTTTGGAACTGCTGCATCCTTTCCGACTTGCGGGAATTTGGTAACATTTCAGGCACTTTATGCTTATACCGGGGGTCTAGGAGCGTGGACACCCAGTACAGGTCCTTCTCCTTCAGCTTTTTTATACGAGGGTCTCTCAACAGGCACGACAGCATGAAAGACCTAATTTGCACAAGTTTGGATGCCGAGCTACTCATGTCCCCATCCTCATCCTCAGTGATCTCACTGAAGGTATCTTCTTCCCCCCAGCCACGTACAACACCACGGGTACCAGATAGGTGACAACGAGCACCCTGGGATGCCTGTTGTGGTTGGTCTTCCTCCTCCTCCTCAAAGCCACATTCCTCCTCTGACTCCTCTTCCTCACAATCCTTTTCCAGCATTGCTGCAGGTCCAGCAAGCGATGCTGATAAGGCTGTTTCTGGTGGTGATGGTGACCACAACTCTTCCTCTTCACGCTCATCTACGGCCTGATCCAGCACTCTTCGCAGGGCACGCTCCAGGAAGAAAACAAATGGTATGATGTCGCTGATGGTGCCTTCGGTGCGACTGACTAAGTTTGTCACCTCCTCAAAAGGACGCATGAGTCTACAGGCATTGCGCATTAGTGTCCAGTAACAAAGCAAAAAAATCCCCGGCTCCACAGAGGCTGTCCTAGCACCCCGGTCATACAAATAGTCGTTAATGGCTTTTTCTTGTTGGAGCAGGTGGTCAAATATTAGGAGTGTTGGGCTGTCGCAAATCAAGCGCCTCACTGGCCTCAGGGCGGACAGGAGTGCTATTCTGGTGTGACTCTCTGCTTTCAGGCAAGTCAACCCCAAGATTGCGTGACACTGCCGTATCTGAGATGTGGAATAGTACCTGGGGAGCTGGGGGAGTGCCGTTGATGTGGAGCAAGACGCAGCAGCAGAAGAGGACTCAGCCGAGGAAGAGGTTATGGAAGAGGATGGAGTAGGAGGAGTAGAGGAGGTGGCAGCAAGCCTGCCTGAAAGTCGTGGCGGTGTCACCAACTCCTCTGCAGAGCCACGCATTCCATGCTTGGCAGCCATCAGCAGGTTTACCCAATGCGCAGTGTAGGTGAAATACCTGCCCTGACCATGCTTTGCAGACCAGCTATCAGTGGTCAGATGGACCCTTGCCCCAACACTGTGTGCCAGACATGCCATTACTTCCTTTCGCACAATCAAGTACAGGTTGGGGATTGCCTTTTGTGCAAAGAAATTTCGGCCAGGTACCTTCCACTGCGGTGTCCCAATAGCTACAAAAAATTTTAATGCCTCAGACTCCATCAGCTTGTATGGTAAAAGCTGGTAGGCTAAGAGTTCAGACAAGCCAGCTGTCAGACGACGGGCAAGGGGGTGACTATGGGACATTGGCTTCTTACGCTCAAACATGTCCTTGACAGACACCTGACTGTGGGCAGATGAGCAGGAACTGCTACAGAAGAGAGATGGAGTGGCGGATGGTTGAGAGGGGGCAAGGAGGACAGCAGTGGTTGACGTTGCTGAAGATGCTGGACCAGGAGGAGGATGGCGGCTTTTAGTTTGTGTGCTGCTTCTACTCATGTGTTCATCCCATCGGCGTTTGTGATGTGAGATCATGTGCCTTCGCAAAGCAGTTGTACCTAGGTGGGTGTTGGACTTCCCACGACTCAGTTTCTTTTGGCACAGGTTGCAAATGGCATCGCTGTTGTCAGAGGCAGACACACAAAAATATGCCACACTGCTGAGCTCTGCAATGATGGCATTCTGGTGGTGGCAACAGTATGCATTGATTGGCGTGCTGTCTGGCTGACCCCTGGTGCAGATGCATGCTGTCTGACTGTGCCACTAGCTCCTTGTGACGACCTTCCCCTGCTTCCAACTCGTCTCCTCCTCTCTGTCTCCCCATCTGAACTTTCCCCCTCTTCTTCTTCTCTTCTAGCGGTCACCCATGTGACATTAACGGACGCATCATCATCAACCGCTTTACTTGTATCTGACAAATCAAGAAAAAAAGCAGCAGCGGGTACAACATCATCATCATCACACCGTACGTCCATGTCTGTAATGCTGCCTGACTGAGACATATCACTGTTATCTACATCCTCTGTCAATGATGGTTGCGCATCACTCATTTCTTCAAACTGATGTGTCAATAACTCCTCTGACAGAACAAGTAAAGCGGCTGTGGTGCTAGTGTTGGTGGTAGCGGCAGGCGGGCGAGTGGTCACTTGAGAGGTGCCCGAAGCTAAGCTGGAGGTGGATGGTGCGTCAAGGTTCCAAGCGGAAGCTGTAGAAGATTGGGTGTCCTGTGTTAGCCAGTCAACTAGGTCCTCCTCAGAACTTTTCTCGTTCATGGTATGTGGCCTCTGAACACTGGGCATTATTGTAGGGTCAAAGGGAATCACAGCACCACGACGGCACCTGCAGTGCGGGGCGGCCTGCCTCTGCCTGTCATTTTTTTTTTAAATGTACACTTACACTACTATTAAACAAAATATAAGTGGTGCCACTGGGCAAGTGGGCACAGTATATGCTGTGAGCCTGACACAAAAAAGCAGACTGATGTTTCACAATCCAAAAGTTTATTTTTTTTAAATGTACACTTACACTACTATTAAATAAGATATGAGTGGTGGCACTGGGCAAGTGGGCACAGTATACGCTGTGAGCCTGACAAAAAAAAGCAGACTGATGTTTCACAGTCAAAAAAGTTTATTTTTTAAATATTTACACAATTGTTACAACAGATATGAGTGGTGGCACTAGTTGGCAAGTGGGCCTGGCACACACACTGGCATGCAGGCAACTGCAATTAGATTACACTAGCAGACTGATGTTTCACAGTCAAAAAAGTTTTTTAAATATTTACACTACTCTTACAACAGATATGAGTGGTGGCACTAGTTGGCAAGTGGGCCTGGCACACACGCTGACAGGCAGGCAACTGCAATTAGATTACATTAGCAGACTGATGATTCACATTCAAAAAAGTTTTTTTTAAAAAAATTTACACTACTGTCACAACAGATATGAGTGGTGGCACTAGATGGCAAGTGGGCCTGGCACACACACTGGCAGGCAGGCAACTGCAATTAGATTACACTAGCAGACTGATGTTTCACAGTCAAAAAAGTTTTTTTAAAAATATTTACACTACTGTTACAACAAATATGAGTGGTGGCACTAGTTGGCAAGTGGGCCTGGCACACACGCTGGCAGGCAGGCAACTGCAATTAGATTACACTAGCAGACTGATGTTTCACAGTCAAAAAAGTTTTTTTTTTAAATTTACACTATTGTCACAACAGATATGAGTGGTGGCACTAGTTGGCAAGTGGGCCTGGCACACACGCTGGCAGGCAGGCAACTGCAATTAGATTACACTAGCAGACTGATGTTTCACAGTCAAAAAAGTTTTTTTTTTAAATTTACACTACTGTTACAACAAATATGAGTGGTGGTACTAGTTGGCAAGTGGGCCTGGCACACACGCTGGCAGGCAGGCAACTGCGATTAGATTACACTAGCAGACTGATGTTTCACAGTCAAAACATTTTTTTTTTAAAATATTTACACTACTGTTACAACAGATATGAGTGGTGGCACTAGTTGGCAAGTGGGCCTGGCACACACGCTGACAGGCAGGCAACTGCAATTAGATTACATTAGCAGACTGATGATTCACATTCAAAAAAGTTTTTTTTTTAAATATTTACACTACTGTTACAACAAATATGAGTGGCGGCACTATTTGGCAAGTGGGCCCGGCACACACGCTAGCAGGCAGGCAACTGCAATTTAGATTACACTAGCAGACTGATGTTTCACAGTCAAAAAAGTTTTTTTAAAAAATATTTACACTACTGTTACAACAAATATGAGTGGTGGCACTAGTTTGCAAGTGGGCCTGGCACACACGCTGGCAGGCAGGCAACTGCAATTAGATTACACTAGCAGACTGATGTTTCACAGACAAAAAACTTTTTTTTTTAAATTTACACTATTGTTACAACAGATATGAATGGTGGCACTAGTTGGCAAGTGGGCCTGGCACACACGCTGGCAGCCAGGCAACTGCTATTAGATTACACTAGCATACTGATGTTTCACAGTCAAAAATCTTTTTTAAAAAAATATTTACACTACTGTTACAACAAATATGAGTGGTGGCACTAGTTGGCAAGTGGGCCTGGCTCACACGCTGGCAGGCAGGCAACTGCAATCAGATTACACTAGCAGACTGATGTTTCACAGTCAAAAAAGTTTTTTTTAAAATATTTACACTACTGTTACAACAAATAAGAGTGGTTGCACTAGTTGGCAAGTGAGCCTGGCACACATGCTGGCAGGCAGGCAACTGCAATTAGATTACACTAGCAGACTGATGTTTCACAGTCAAAAAAGTTTTTTTTAAAAATATTTACACTACTGTTACAGCAAATATGAGTGGTGGCACTAGTTGGCATATGGGCCTGGCACAAACGCTGGCAGGCAGGCAACTGCAATTAGATTGCACTAGCAGACTGATGTTTCACAGTCAAAAAAGTTTTTTTTTTTAAATATTTACATTACCTTTACAACAGATATGAGTGGTGGCACTAGTTGGCAAGTGGGCCTGGCACACACGCTGGCAGGCAGGCAACTGCAATTAGATTACACTAGCAGACTGATGTTTCACAGTCAAAAAACTTTTTTTTTTAAATTTACACTACTGTCACAACAGATATGAGTGGTGGCACTAGTTGGCAAGTGGGCCTGGCACACACGCTGGCAGGCAGGCAACTGCTATTAGATAACACTAGCATACTGATGTTTCACAGTCAAAAAAGTTTTTTTTCTTAAATATTTACACTACTGTTACAACAAATATGAGTGGTGGTACTAGTTGGCAAGTGGGCCTGGCACACACGCTGGCAGGCAGGCAACTGTGATTAGATTACACTAGCAGACTGATGTTTCACAGTCAAAAAAGTTTTTTTTAAAATATTTACACTACTGTTATAACAAATATGAGTGGTGGCACTAGTTGGCAAGTGGGCCTGGCACACACGCTGGCAGGCAGGCAACTGCAATTAGATTACACTAGCAGACTGATGTTTCACAGTCAAAAAAGTTTTTTTTAAAATATTTACACTACTGTTACAACAAATATGAGTGGTGGCACTAGTTAGCAAGTGGTCCTGGCACACAAGCTGGCAGGCAGGCAGGCAACTGCGATTAGATTACACTAGCAGACTGATGTTTCACAGTCAAAAAAGTTTTTTAAAAAAAATTTACACTACTGTTACAACAAATATGAGTGGTGGCACTAGTTGGCAAATGGGCCTGGCACACACGCTGGCAGGCAGGCAACTGCAATTAAATTACACAAACAGACTGATGTTTCACAGTCAAAAAACTTTTTTTTTTTAAATTTACACTACTGTTACAACAGATATGAGTGGTGGCACTAGTTGGCAAGTGGGCCTGGCACACATGCTGGCAGGCAGGCAGGCAGGCAACTGCTATTAGATAACACTAGCATACTGAGGTTTCACAGTCAAAATTTTTTTTTTTTTAATATTTACACTACTGTTACAACAAATATGAGTGGTGGCACTAGTTGGCAAGTGGGCCTGGCACACACGCTGGCAGGCAGGCAACTGCAATTAGATTACACTAGCAGACTGATGTTTCACAGTCAAAAAAGTTTTTTTTTTTAAATTTACACTACTGTCACAACAGATATGAGTGGTGGCACTAGTTGGCAAGTGGGCCTGGCACACACGCTGGCAGGCAGGCAACTGCTATTAGATAACACTAGCATACTGATGATTCACAGTCAAAAACGTTTTTTTTTCTTAAATATTTACACTACTGTTACAACAAATATGAGTGGTGGTACTAGTTGGCAAGTGGGCCTGGCACACACGCTGGCAGGCAGGCAGGCAACTGCGATTAGATTACACTAGCAGACTGATGTTTCACAGTCAAAAAAGTTTTTTTTTTTAAATATTTACACTACTGTTATAACAAATATGAGTGGTGGCACTACTTGGCAAGTGGGCCTGGCACACACGCTGGCAGGCAGGAAGGCACCTGCAATTAGATTACACTAGCAGAGTGATGTTTCACAGTCAAAAAAGTTTTTTTTAAAATATTTACACTACTGTTACAACAAATATGAGTGGTGGCACTAGTTAGCAAGTGGTCCTGGCACACAAGCTGGCAGGCAGGCAGGCAACTGCGATTAGATTACACTAGCAGACTGATGTTTCACAGTCAAAAAAGTTTTTTTAAAAAATATTTACACTACTGTTACAGCAAATATGAGTGGTGGCACTAGTTGGCAAATGGGCCTGGCACAAACGCTGGCAGGCAGGCAACTGCAATTAGATTGCACTAGCAGACTGATGTTTCACAGTCAAAAAAGTATTTTTTTAAAAATATTTACACTACCTTTACAACAGATATGAGTGGTGGCACTAGTTGGCAAGTGGGCCTGGCACACACGCTGGCAGGCAGGCAACTGCAATTAGATTACACTAGCAGACTGATGTTTCACAGTCAAAAAACTTTTTTTTTTAAAAATATTTACACTACTGTTACAACAAATATGAGTGGTGGTACTAGTTGGCAAGTGGGCCTGGCACACACGCTGGCAGGCAGGCAACTGCGATTAGATTACACTAGCAGACTGATGTTTCACAGTCAAAAAAGTTTTTTTTCTTAAATATTTACACTACTGTTACAACAAATATGAGTGGTGGTACTAGTTGGCAAGTGGGCCTGGCACACACGCTGGCAGTCAGGCAACTGCGATTAGATTACACTAGCAGACTGATGTTTCACAGTCAAAAAAGTTTTTTTTTAAATATTTACACTACTGTTATAACAAATATGAGTGGTGGCACTAGTTGGCAAGTGGGCTTGGCACACACGCTGGCAGGCAGGCAATTGCAATTAGATTACACTAGCAGACTGATGTTTCACAGTCAAAAAAGTTTTTTTTTTAAATATTTACACTACTGTTACAACAAATATGAGTGGTGGCACTAGTTAGCAAGTGGTCCTGGCACACATGCTGGCAGGCAGACAGGCAACTGCGATTAGATTACACTAGCAGACTGATGTTTCACAGTCAAAAAAGTTTTTTTTTTTTAAATTTACACTACTGTTACAACAAATATGAGTGGTGGCACTAGTTGGCAAATGGGCCTGGCACACACGCTGGCAGGCAGGCAACTGCAATTAAATTACACAAACAGACTGATGTTTCACAGTCAAAAAAGTTTTTTTTTTAAATATTTACACTACTGTTACAACAAATATGAGTGGTGGCACTAGTTAGCAAGTGGTCCTGGCACACATGCTGGCAGGCAGACAGGCAACTGCGATTAGATTACACTAGCAGACTGATGTTTCACAGTCAAAAAAGTTTTTTTTTTTTAAATTTACACTACTGTTACAACAGATATGAGTGGTGGCACTAGTTGGCAAGTGGGCCTGGCACACATGCTGGCAGGCAGACAGGCAACTGCTATTAGATAACACTAGCATACTGAGGTTTCACAGTCAAAAAATTTTTTTTTTTAAATATTTACACTACTGTTACAACAAATATGAGTGGTGGCACTAGTTGGCAAGTGGGCCTGGCACACACGCTGGCAGGCAGGCAACTGCAATTAGATTACACTAGCAGACTGATGTTTCACAGTCAAAAAAGTTTTTTTTTTAATTTTACACTACTGTCACAACAGATATGAGTGGTGGCACTAGTTGGCAAGTGGGCCTGGCACACACGCTGGCAGGCAGGCAGGCAACTGCTATTAGATAACACTAGCATACTGATGTTTCACAGTCAAAAACGTTTTTTTTCTTAAATATTTACACTACTGTTACAACAAATATGAGTGGTGGTACTATTTGGCAAGTGGGCCTGGCACACACTCTGGCAGGCAGGCAACTGCGATTAGATTACACTAGCAGACTGATGTTTCACAGTCAAAAAAGTTTTTTTTTTAAATATTTACACTACTGTTACAACAAATATGAGTGGTGGCACTAGTTTGCAAGTGGGCCTGGCACACAAGCTGGCAGGCAGGCAACTGCAATTAGATTACACTAGCAGACTGATGTTTCACAGTCAAAAAAGTTTTTTTAAAAATATTTACACTACTGTTACAACAAATATGAGTGGTGGCACTAGTTGGCAAGTGGGCCTGGCACACACGCTGGCAGGCAGGCAACTGCAATTAGATTACACTAGCAGACTGATGTTTCACAGTCAAAAAAGTTTTTTTTTAAATATTTACACTACTGTTACAACAAATATGAGTGGTGGCACTAGTTGGCAAGTGGGCCTGGCACACACGTTGTCAGGCAGGCAACTGCAATTAGATTACACTAGCAGACTGATGTTTCACAGTCAAAAAAGTTTTTTTTCAAATATTTACACTACTGTTACAACAAATATGAGTGGTGGCACTAGTTGGCAAGTGAGCCTGGCACACACATTGTCAGGCAGGCAACTGCAATTAGATTACACTAGCAGACTGATGTTTCACAGTCAAAAAAGTTTTTTTTTTTTAAATATTTACACTACTGTTACAGCAAATATGAGTGGTGGCACTAGTTGGCATATGGGCCTGGCACAAACGCTGGCAGGCAGGCAACTGCAATTAGATTGCACTAGCAGACTGATGTTTCACAGTCAAAAAAGTTTTTTTTTTAAATATTTACATTACCTTTACAACAGATATGAGTGGTGGCACTAGTTGGCAAGTGGGCCTGGCACACACGCTGGCAGGCAGGCAACTGCAATTAGATTACACTAGCAGACTGATGTTTCACAGTCAAAAAACTTTTTTTTTTAAATTTACACTACTGTCACAACAGATATGAGTGGTGGCACTAGTTGGCAAGTGGGCCTGGCACACACGCTGGCAGGCAGGCAACTGCTATTAGATAACACTAGCATACTGATGTTTCACAGTCAAAAAAGTTTTTTTTCTTAAATATTTACACTACTGTTACAACAAATATGAGTGGTGGTACTAGTTGGCAAGTGGGCCTGGCCCACACGCTGGCAGGCAGGCAACTGTGATTAGATTACACTAGCAGACTGATGTTTCACAGTCAAAAAAGTTTTTTTTTAAATATTTACACTACTGTTATAACAAATATGAGTGGTGGCACTAGTTGGCAAGTGGGCCTGGCACACACGCTGGCAGGCAGGCAACTGCAATTAGATTACACTAGCAGACTGATGTTTCACAGTCAAAAAAGTTTTTTTTTAAATATTTACACTACTGTTACAACAAATATGAGTGGTGGCACTAGTTAGCAAGTGGTCCTGGCACACACGCTGGCAGGCAGGCAGGCAACTGCGATTAGATTACACTAGCAGGCTGATGTTTCACAGTCAAAAAAGTTTTTTAAAAAAAATTTACACTACTGTTACAACAAATATGAGTGGTGGCACTAGTTGGCAAATGGGCCTGGCACACACGCTGGCAGGCAGGCAACTGCAATTAAATTACACAAACAGAATGATGTTTCACAGTCAAAAAAGTTTTTTTTTTAAATATTTACACTACTGTTACAACAAATATGAGTGGTGGCACTAGTTAGCAAGTGGTCCTGGCACACATGCTGGCAGGCAGACAGGCAACTGCGATTAGATTACACTAGCAGACTGATGTTTCACAGTCAAAAAAGTTTGTTTTTTTTAAATTTACACTACTGTTACAACAGATATGAGTGGTGGCACTAGTTGGCAAGTGGGCCTGGCACACATGCTGGCAGGCAGGCAGGCAACTGCTATTAGATAACACTAGCATACTGAGGTTTCACAGTCAAAAAAATTTTTTTTTTAATTTTACACTACTGTCACAACAGATATGAGTGGTGGCACTAGTTGGCAAGTGGGCCTGGCACACACGCTGGCAGGCAGGCAGGCAACTGCTATTAGATAACACTAGCATACTGATGTTTCACAGTCAAAAACGTTTTTTTTCTTAAATATTTACACTACTGTTACAACAAATATGAGTGGTGGTACTATTTGGCAAGTGGGCCTGGCACACACTCTGGCAGGCAGGCAACTGCGATTAGATTACACTAGCAGACTGATGTTTCACAGTCAAAAAAGTTTTTTTTTTTAAATATTTACACTACTGTTACAACAAATATGAGTGGTGGCACTAGTTGGCAAGTGGGCCTGGCACACACGCTGGCAGGCAGGCAACTGCAATTAGATTACACTAGCAGACTGATGTTTCACAGTCAAAAAAGTTTTTTTTTAAAATATTTACACTACTGTTACAACAAATATGAGTGGTGGCACTAGTTTGCAAGTGGGCCTGGCACACAAGCTGGCAGGCAGGCAGGCAGGCAGGCAACTGCAATTAGATTACACTAGCAGACTGATGTTTCACAGTCAAAAAAGTTTTTTTAAAAATATTTACACTACTGTTACAACAAATATGAGTGGTGGCACTAGTTGGCAAGTGGGCCTGGCACACACGCTGGCAGGCAGGCAACTGCAATTAGATTACACTAGCAGACTGATGTTTCACAGTCAAAAAAGTTTTTTTTTTAAATATTTACACTACTGTTACAACAAATATGAGTGGTGGCACTAGTTGGCAAGTGGGCCTGGCACACACGTTGTCAGGCAGGCAACTGCAATTAGATTACACTAGCAGACTGATGTTTCACAGTCAAAAAAGTTTTTTTTAAAATATTTACACTACTGTTACAACAAATATGAGTGGTGGCACTAGTTGGCAAGTGAGCCTGGCACACACATTGTCAGGCAGGCAACTGCAATTAGATTACACTAGCAGACTGATGTTTTACAGTCAAAAAAGTTTTTTTTTTTTAAATATTTACACTACTGTTACAGCAAATATGAGTGGTGGCACTAGTTGGCATATGGGCCTGGCACAAACGCTGGCAGGCAGGCAACTGCAATTAGATTGCACTAGCAGACTGATGTTTCACAGTCAAAAAAGTTTTTTTTTAAATATTTACACTACTGTTACAACAAATATGAGTGGTGGCACTAGTTAGCAAGTGGTCCTGGCACACACGCTGGCAGGCAGGCAGGCAACTGCGATTAGATTACACTAGCAGACTGATGTTTCACAGTCAAAAAAGTTTTTTAAAAAAAATTTACACTACTGTTACAACAAATATGAGTGGTGGCACTAGTTGGCAAATGGGCCTGGCACACACGCTGGCAGGCAGGCAACTGCAATTAAATTACACAAACAGACTGATGTTTCACAGTCAAAAAACTTTTTTTTTTTAAATTTACACTACTGTTACAACAGATATGAGTGGTGGCACTAGTTGGCAAGTGGGCCTGGCACACATGCTGGCAGGCAGGCAGGCAACTGCTATTAGATAACACTAGCATACTGAGGTTTCACAGTCAAATTTTTTTTTTTTTTAATATTTACACTACTGTTACAACAAATATGAGTGGTGGCACTAGTTGGCAAGTGGGCCTGGCACACACGCTGGCAGGCAGGCAACTGCAATTAGATTACACTAGCAGACTGATGTTTCACAGTCAAAAAAGTTTTTTTTTTTAAATTTACACTACTGTCACAACAGATATGAGTGGTGGCACCAGTTGGCAAATGGGCCTGGCACACACGCTGGCAGGCAGGCAACTGCTATTAGATAACACTAGCATACTGATGTTTCACAGTCAAAAACGTTTTTTTTTCTTAAATATTTACACTACTGTTACAACAAATATGAGTGGTGGTACTAGTTGGCAAGTGGGCCTGGCACACACGCTGGCAGGCAGGCAGGCAACTGCGATTAGATTACACTAGCAGACTGATGTTTCACAGTCAAAAAAGTTTTTTTTTTAAATATTTACACTACTGTTATAACAAATATGAGTGGTGGCACTACTTGGCAAGTGGGCCTGGCACACACGCTAGCAGGCAGGAAGGCAACTGCAATTAGATTACACTAGTAGACTTATGTTTCACAGTCAAAAAAGTTTTTTTAAAAAATATTTACACTACTGTTACAGCAAATATGAGTGGTGGCACTAGTTGGCAAATGGGCCTGGCACAATCGCTGGCAGGCAGGCAACTGCAATTAGATTGCACTAGCAGACTGATGTTTCACAGTCAAAAAAGTTTTTTTTTTTAAATATTTACACTACCTTTACAACAGATATGAGTGGTGGCACTAGTTGGCAAGTGGGCCTGGCACACACGCTGGCAGGCAGGCAACTGCAATTAGATTACACTAGCAGACTGATGTTTCACAGTCAAAAAACTTTTTTTTTTAAATATTTACACTACTGTTACAACAAATATGAGTGGTGGTACTAGTTGGCAAGTGGGCCTGGCACACACGCTGGCAGGCAGGCAACTGCGATTAGATTACACTAGCAGACTGATGTTTCACAGTCAAAAAAGTTTTTTTTCTTAAATATTTACACTACTGTTACAACAAATATGAGTGGTGGTACTAGTTGGCAAGTGGGCCTGGCACACACGCTGGCAGGCAGGCAACTGCGATTAGATTACACTAGCAGACTGATGTTTCACAGTCAAAAAAGTTTTTTTTTAAATATTTACACTACTGTTATAACAAATATGAGTGGTGGCACTAGTTGGCAAGTGGGCTGGCACACACACTGGCAGGCAGGCAACTACAATTAGATTACACTAGCAGACTGATGTTTCACAGTCAAAAAAGTTTTTTTTAAATATTTACACTACTGTTACAACAAATAAGAGTGGTGGCACTAGTTGGCAAGTTAGCCTGGCATACACGCTGGCAGGCAGGCAGGCAACTGCGATTAGATTGCACTAGCAGACTGATGTTTCACAGTCAAAAAAGTTTTTTTAAAAAAAATTTACACTACTGTTACAACAAATATGAGTGGTGGCACTAGTGTGCAAATGGGCCTGGCACACACGCTGGCAGGCAGGCAACTGCAATTAAATTACACAAACAGACTGATGTTTCACAGTCAAAAAACTTTTTTTTTTAAATTTACACTACTGTCACAACAGATATGAGTGGTGGCACTAGTTGGCAAGTGGGCCTGGCACACATGCTGGCAGGCAGGCAGGCAACTGCTATTAGATAACACTAGCATACTGAGGTTTCACAGTCAAAAAAGTTTTTTTTTAAAATATTTACACTACTGTTACAACAAATATGAGTGGTGGCACTAGTTGGCAAGTGGGCCTGGCACACACGATGGCAGGCAGGCAACTGCAATTAGATTACACTAGCAGACTGATGTTTCACAGTCAAAAAAGTTTTTTTTTAAATATTTACACTACTGTTATAACAAATATGAGTGGTGGCACTAGTTAGCAAGTGGTCCTGGCACACACGCTGGCAGGCAGGCAACTGCGATTAGATTACACTAGCAGACTGATGTTTCACAGTCAAAAAAGTTTTTTTTAAAATATTTACACTACTGTTACAACAAATATGAGTGGTGGCACTAGTTAGCAAGTGGTCCTGGCACACACGCTGGCAGGCAGGCAGGCAGGCAACTGCGATTAGATTACACTAGCAGACTGATGTTTCACAGTCAAAAAACTTTTTTTTTTTAATTTACACTACTGTTACAACAGATATGAGTGGTGGCACTAGTTGGCAAGTGGGCCTGGCACACATGCTGGCAGGCAGGCAGGCAACTGATATTAGATAACACTAGCATACTGAGGTTTCACAGTCAAAAAGTTTTTTTTTAAATATTTACACTACTGTTACAACAAATATAAGTGGTGGCACTAGTTGGCAAGTGGGCCTGGCACACACGCTGGCAGGCAGGCAACTGCAATTAGATTACACTAGCAGACTGATGTTTCACAGTCAAAAAAGTTTTTTTTTTTAATTTACACTACTGTCACAACAGATATGAGTGGTGGCACTAGTTGGCAAGTGGGCCTGGCACACACGCTGGCAGGCAGGCAACTGCAATTAGATTACACTAGCAGACTGGTGTTTCACAGACAAAAAACTTTTTTTTAAAAATTTACAGTATTGTTACAACAGATATGAGTGGTGGCACTAGTTGGCAAGTGGGCCTGGCACACACGCTGGCAGGCAGGCAACTGCTATTAGATTACACTAGCATACTGATGTTTCACAGTCAAAAATCTTTTTTAAAAAAATATTTACACTACTGTTACAACAAATATGAGTGGTGGCACTAGTTGGCAAGTGGGCCTGGCTCACACGCTGGCAGGCAGGCAACTGCAATCAGATTACACTAGCAGACTGATGTTTCACAGTCAAAAAAGTTTTTTTTTAAATATTTACACTACTGTTATAACAAATATGAGTGGTGGCACTAGTTGGCAAGTGGGCTGGCACACACACTGGCAGGCAGGCAACTACAATTAGATTACACTAGCAGACTGATGTTTCACAGTCAAAAAAGTTTTTTTTTTAAATATTTACACTACTGTTACAACAAATAAGAGTGGTGGCACTAGTTGGCAAGTGAGCCTGGCACACACGCTGGCAGGCAGGCAGGCAACTGCGATTAGAATGCACTAGCAGGCTGATGTTTCACAGTCAAAAAAGTTTTTTTTAAAAAAATTTACACTACTGTTACAACAAATATGAGTGGTGGCACTAGTGTGCAAATGGGCCTGGCACACACGCTGGCAGGCAGGCAACTGCAGTTAAATTACACAAACAGACTGCTGTTTCACAGTCAAAAAACTTTTTTTTTAAATTTACACTACTGTTACAACAGATATGAGTGGTGGCACTAGTTGGCAAGTGGGCCTGGCACACATGCTGGCAGGCAGGCAGGCAACTGCTATTAGATAACACTAGCATACTGAGGTTTCACAGTCAAAAAAGTTTTTTTTTTAAATATTTACACTACTGTTACAACAAATATGAGTGGTGGCACTAGTTGGCAAGTGGGCCTGGCACACACACTGGCAGGCAGGCAACTGCAATTAGATTACACTAGCAGACTGATGTTTCACAGTCAAAAAAGTTTTTTTTCTTAAATATTTACACTACTGTTACAACAAATATGAGTGGTGGCACTAGTTAGCAAGTGGTCCTGGCACACACGCTGGCAGGCAGGCAGGCAACTGCGATTAGATTACACTAGCAGACTGATGTTTCACAGTCAAAAAACTTTTTTTTTTAATTTACACTACTGTTACAACAGATATGAGTGGTGGCACTAGTTGGCAAGTGGGCCTGGCACACATGCAGGCAGGCAACTGCTATTAGATAACACTAGCATACTGAGGTTTCACAGTCAAAAAGTTTTTTTTTAAATATTTACACTACTGTTACAACAAATATAAGTGGTGGCACTAGTTGGCAAGTGGGCCTGGCACACATGCTGGCAGGCAGGCAACTGCAATTAGATTACACTAGCAGACTGATGTTTCACAGTCAAAAAAGTTTTTTTTTTAAATTTACACTACTGTCACAACAGATATGAGTGGTGGCACTAGTTGGCAAGTGGGCCTGGCACACACGCTGGCAGGCAGGCAACTGCAATTAGATTACACTAGCAGACTGGTGTTTCACAGACAAAAAACTTTTTTTTTTAAATTTACACTATTGTTACAACAGATATGAGTGGTGGCACTAGTTGGCAAGTGGGCCTGGCACACACGCTGGCAGGCAGGCAACTGCTATTAGATTACACTAGCATACTGATGTTTCACAGTCAAAAATCTTTTTAAAAAAAATATTTACACTACTGTTACAACAAATATGAGTGGTGGCACTAGTTGGCAAGTGGGCCTGGCTCACACGCTGGCAGGCAGGCAACTGCAATCAGATTACACTAGCAGACTGATGTTTCACAGTCAAAAAAGTTTTTTTTTTAAATATTTAAACTACTGTTATAACAAATATGAGTGGTGGCACTAGTTGGCAAGTGGGCTGGCACACACACTGGCAGGCAGGCAACTACAATTAGATTACACTAGAAGACTGATGTTTCACAGTCAAAAAAGTTTTTTTTTAAATATTTACACTACTGTTACAACAAATAAGAGTGGTGGCACTAGTTGGCAAGCGAGCCTGGCACACACGCTGGCAGGCAGGCAGGCAACTGCGATTAGATTGCACTAGCAGGCTGATGTTTCACAGTCAAAAAAGTTTTTTTTTAAAAAATTTACACTACTGTTACAACAAATATGAGTGGTGGCACTAGTGTGCAAATGGGCCTGGCACACACGCTGGCAGGCAGGCAACTGCAATTAAATTACACAAACAGATTGATGTTTCACAGTCAAAAAACTTTTTTTTTTTAAATTTACACTACTGTTACAACAGATATGAGTGTTGGCACTAGTTGGCAAGTGGGCCTGGCACACATGCTGGCAGGCAGGCAGGCAACTGCTATTAGATAACACGAGCATACTGAGGTTTCACAGTCAAAAAAGTTTTTTTTTTTAAATATTTACACTACTGTTACAACATTTATGAGTGGTGGCACTAGTTGGCAAGTGGGCCTGGCACACACGCTGGCAGGCAGGCAACTGCAATTAGATTACACTAGCAGACTGATGTTTCACAGTCAAAAAAGTTTTTTTAAAAATATTTACACTACTGTTACAACAAATATGAGTGGTGGCACTAGTTAGCAAGTGGTCCTGGCACACACGCTGGCAGGCAGGCAGGCAACTGCGATTAGATTACACTAGCAGACTGATGTTTCACAGTCAAAAAACTTTTTTTTTTAATTTACACTACTGTTACAACAGATATAAGTGGTGGCACTAGTTTGCAAGTGGGCCTGGCACACATGCTGGCAGGCAGGCAGGCAACTGCTATTAGATAACACTAGCATACTGAGGTTTCAAAGTCAAAAAGTTTTTTTTTAAATATTTACACTACTGTTACAACAAATATAAGTGGTGGCACTAGTTGGCAAGTGAGCCTGGCACACACGCTGGCAGGCAGGCAACTGCAATTAGATTACACTAGCAGACTGATGTTTCACAGTCAAAAAAGTTTTTTTTTTAAATTTACACTACTGTCACAACAGATATGAGCGGTGGCACTAGTTGGCAAGTGGGCCTGGCACACACGCTGGCAGGCAGGCAACTGCTATTAGATAACACTAGCATACTGATGTTTCACAGTCAAAAAATTTTTTTTTAAAATATTTACACTACTGTTACAACAAATATGAGTGGTGGTACTAGTTGGCAAGTGGGCCTGGCACACACGCTGGCAGGCAGGCAACTGCGATTAGATTACACTAGCAGACTGATGTTTCACAGTCAAAAAAGTTTTTTTAAAATATTTACACTACTGTTACAACAAATATGAGTGGTGGCACTAGTTAGCAAGTGGTCCTGGCACACACGCTGGCAGGCAGGCAGGCAGGCAACTGCGATTAGATTACACTAGCAGACTGATGTTTCACAGTCAAAAAAGTTTTTTTTAAAATATTTACACTACTGTTACAACAAATATGAGTGGTGGCACTAGTTAGCAAGTGGTCCTGGCACACACGCTGGCAGGCAGGCAGGCAACTGCGATTAGATTACACTAGCAGACTGATGTTTCACAGTCAAAATCCTTTTTTTTTAATTTACACTACTGTTACAACAAATATGAGTGGTGGCACTAGTTGGCAAGTG
This sequence comes from Bombina bombina, assembly GCF_027579735.1. Lineage (NCBI taxonomy): Eukaryota > Metazoa > Chordata > Amphibia > Anura > Bombinatoridae > Bombina > Bombina bombina. The sequence continues at coordinate 919,804,993 of NC_069500.1, forward strand.
GGCCTGGCACACATGCTGGCAGGCAGGCAGGCAACTGCTATTAGATAACACTAGCATACTAAGGTTTCACAGTCAAAAAAGTTTTTTTTAAAATATTTACACTACTGTTACAACAAATATGAGTGGTGGCACTAGTTGGCAAGTGGGCCTGGCACACACGCTGGCAGGCAGGCAACTGCAATTAGATTACACTAGCAGACTGATGTTTCACAGTCAAAAAAGTTTTTTTTTTAAATTTACACTACTGTCACAACAGATATGAGTGGTGGCACTAGTTGGCAAGTGGGCCTGGCACACACGCTGGCAGGCAGGCAACTGCTATTAGATAACACTAGCATACTGATGTTTCACAGTCATAAAAGTTTTTTTTCTTAAATATTTACACTACTGTTACAACAAATATGAGTGGTGGTACTAGTTGGCAAGTGGGCCTGGCACACACGCTGGCAGGCAGGCAACTGCGATTAGATTACACTAGCAGACTGATGTTTCACAGTCAAAAAAGTTTTTTTAAATTTTTACACTACTGTTACAACAAATATGAGTGGTGGTACTAGTTGGCAAGTGGGCCTGGCACACACGCTGGCAGGCAGGCAACTGCGATTAGATTACACTAGCAGACTGATGTTTCACAGTCAAAAAAGTTTTTTTTAAAATATTTACACTACTGTTACAACAAATATGAGTGGTGGCATTAGTTAGCAAGTGGTCCTGGCACACACGCTGGCAGGCAGGCAACTGCGATTAGATTGCACTAGCAGACTGATGTTTCACAGTCAAAAAAGTTTTTTTTAAAATATTTACACTACTGTTACAACAAATATGAGTGGTGGCACTAGTTAGCAAGTGGTCCTGGCACACACGCTGGCAGGCAGGCAGGCAACTGCGATTAGATAACACTAGCATACTGATGTTTCACAGTCAAAAATTTTTTTTTAAAAATATTTACACTACTGTTACAACAAATATGAGTGGTGGTACTAGTTGGCAAGTGGGCCTGGCACACACGCTGGCAGGCAGGCAACTGCGATTAGATTACACTAGCAGACTGATGTTTCACAGTCAAAAAAGTTTTTTTTAAAATATTTACACTACTGTTACAACAAATATGAGTGGTGGCACTAGTTAGCAAGTGGTCCTGGCACACACGCTGGCAGGCAGGCAGGCAACTGCGATTAGATTACACTAGCAGACTGATGTTTCACAGTCAAAAAAGATTTTTTTTTAATATTTACACTACTGTTACAACAAATATGAGTGGTGGCAATAGTTAGCAAGTGGTCCTGGCACACACGCTGGCAGGCAGGCAGGCAACTGCGATTAGATTACACTAGCAGACTGATGTTTCACAGTCAAAAAAGTTTTTTTTAAAATATTTACACTACTGTTACAACAAATATGAGTGGTGGCACTAGTTGGCAAGTGGGCCTGGCACACACGCTGGCAGGCAGGCAACTGCAATTAGATTACACTAGCAGACTGATGTTTCACAGTCAAAAAAGTTTTTTTTTTAAATTTACACTACTGTCACAACAGATATGAGTGGTGGCACTAGTTGGCAAGTGGGCCTGGCACACACGCTGGCAGGCAGGCAACTGCTATTAGATAACACTAGCATACTGATGTTTCACAGTCATAAAAGTTTTTTTTCTTAAATATTTACACTACTGTTACAACAAATATGAGTGGTGGTACTAGTTGGCAAGTGGGCCTGGCACACACGCTGGCAGGCAGGCAACTGCGATTAGATTACACTAGCAGACTGATGTTTCACAGTCAAAAAAGTTTTTTTTTAAATATTTACACTACTGTTACAACAAATATGAGTGGTGGTACTAGTTGGCAAGTGGGCCTGGCACACACGCTGGCAGGCAGGCAACTGCGATTAGATTACACTAGCAGACTGATGTTTCACAGTCAAAAAAGTTTTTTTTAAAATATTTACACTACTGTTACAACAAATATGAGTGGTGGCACTAGTTAGCAAGTGGTCCTGGCACACACGCTGGCAGGCAGGCAACTGCGATTAGATTGCACTAGCAGACTGATGTTTCACAGTCAAAAAAGTTTTTTTTTAAATATTTACACTACTGTTACAACAAATATGAGTGGTGGCACTAGTTAGCAAGTGGTCCTGGCACACACGCTGGCAGGCAGGCAGGCAACTGCGATTAGATTACACTAGCAGACTGATGTTTCACAGTCAAAAAACTTTTTTTTTTAATTTACACTACTGTTACAACAGATATGAGTGGTGGCACTAGTTGGCAAGTGGGCCTGGCACACATGCTGGCAGGCAGGCAGGCAGGCAACTGCTATTAGATAACACTAGCATACTGAGGTTTCACAGTCAAAAAAGTTTTTTTTAAAATATTTACACTACTGTTACAACAAATATGAGTGGTGGCACTAGTTGGCAAGTGGGCCTGGAACACACGCTGGCAGGCAGGCAGGCAACTGCAATTAGATTACACTAGCAGACTGATGTTTCACAGTCAAAAAAGTTTTTTTTTTAAATTTACACCACTGTCACAACAGATATGAGTGGTGGCACTAGTTGGCAAGTGGGCCTGGCACACACGCTGGCAGGCAGGCAACTGCTATTAGATAACACTAGCATACTGATGTTTCACAGTCAAAAAAGTTTTTTTTCTTAAATATTTACACTACTGTTACAACAAATATGAGTGGTGGTACTAGTTGGCAAGTGGGCCTGGCACACACGCTGGCAGGCAGGCAACTGCGATTAGATTACACTAGCAGACTGATGTTTCACAGTCAAAAAAGTTTTTTTTAAAATATTTACACTACTGTTACAACAAATATGAGTGGTGGCACTAGTTAGCAAGTGGTCCTGGCACACACGCTGGCAGGCAGGCAGGCAACTGCGATTAGATTACACTAGCAGACTGATGTTTCACAGTCAAAAAAGTTTTTTTTTTAAATATTTACACTACTGTTACAACAAATATGAGTGGTGGCACTAGTTGGCAAATGGGCCTGGCACACACGCTGTCAGGCAGGCAACTGCAATTAAATTACACAAACAGACTGATGTTTCACAGTCAAAAAACTTTTTTTTTAAATTTACACTACTGTTACAACAGATATAAGTGGTGGCACTAGTTGGCAAGTGGGCCTGGCACACATGCTGGCAGGCAGGCAGGCAACTGCTATTAGATAACACTAGCATACTGAGGTTTCACAGTCAAAAAAGTTTTTTTTTAAATTTACACTACTGTCACAACAGATATGAGTGGTGGCACTAGTTGGCAAGTGGGCCTGGCACACACGCTGGCAGGCAGGCAACTGCTATTAGATAACACTAGCATACTGATGTTTCACAGTCAAAAAATTTTTTTTTAAAATATTTACACTACTGTTACAACAAATATGAGTGGTGGTACTAGTTGGCAAGTGGGCCTGGCACACACACTGGCAGGCAGGCAACTGCGATTAGATTACACTAGCAGACTGATGTTTCACAGTCAAAAAAGTTTTTTTTAAAATATTTACACTACTGTTACAACAAATATGAGTGGTGGCACTAGTTAGCAAGTGGTCCTGGCACACACGCTGGCAGGCAGGCAGGCAACTGCGATTAGATTACACTAGCAGACTGATGTTTCACAGTCAAAAAAGTTTTTTTTTAAATATTTACACTACTGTTACAACAAATATGAGTGGTGGCACTAGTTAGCAAGTGGTCCTGGAACACACGCTGGCAGGCAGGCAGGCAACTGCGATTAGATTACACTAGCAGACTGATGTTTCACAGTCAAAAACCTTTTTTTTTTAATTTACACTACTGTTACAACAGATATGAGTGGTGGCACTAGTTGGCAAGTGGGCCTGGCACACATGCTGGCAGGCAGGCAGGCAACTGCTATTAGATAACACTAGCATACTGAGGTTTCACAGTCAAAAAAGTTTTTTTTTAAATATTTACACTACTGTTACAACAAATATGAGTGGTGGCACTAGTTGGCAAGTGGGCCTGGCACACACGCTGGCAGGCAGGCAACTGCTATTAGATAACACTAGCATACTGATGTTTCACAGTCATAAAAGTTTTTTTTCTTAAATATTTACACTACTGTTACAACAAATATGAGTGGTGGTACTAGTTGGCAAGTGGGCCTGGCACACACGCTGGCAGGCAGGCAACTGCGATTAGATTACACTAGCAGACTGATGTTTCACAGTCAAAAAAGTTTTTTTTCTTAAATATTTACACTACTGTTACAACAAATATGAGTGGTGGTACTAGTTGGCAAGTGGGCCTGGCACACACGCTGGCAGGCAGGCAACTGCGAATAGATTACACTAGCAGACTGATGTTTCACAGTCAAAAAAGTTTTTTTTTAAATATTTACACTACTGTTACAACAAATATGAGTGGTGGCACTAGTTAGCAAGTGGTCCTGGCACACACGCTGGCAGGCAGGCAACTGCGATTAGATTGCACTAGCAGACTGATGTTTCACAGTCAAAAAAGTTTTTTTTTAAATATTTACACTACTGTTACAACAAATATGAGTGGTGGCACTAGTTAGCAAGTGGTCCTGGCACACACGCTGGCAGGCAGGCAGGCAACTGCGATTAGATTACACTAGCAGACTGATGTTTCACAGTCAAAAAAGTTTTTTTTTTAAATATTTACACTACTGTTACAACAAATATGAGTGGTGGCACTAGTTGGCAAATGGGCCTGGCACACATGCTGGCAGGCAGGCAGGCAACTGCTATTAGATAACACTAGCATACTGAGGTTTCACAGTCAAAAAAGGTTTTTTTAAAATATTTACACTACTGTTACAACAAATATGAGTGGTGGCACTAGTTGGCAAGTGGGCCTGGCACACACGCTGGCAGGCAGGCAGGCAACTGCAATTAGATTACACTAGCAGACTGATGTTTCACAGTCAAAAAAGTTTTTTTTTAAAATTTACACCACTGTCACAACAGATATGAGTGGTGGCACTAGTTGGCAAGTGGGCCTGGCACACACGCTGGCAGGCAGGCAACTGCTATTAGATAACACTAGCATACTGATGTTTCACAGTCAAAAAAGTTTTTTTTCTTAAATATTTACACTACTGTTACAACAAATATGAGTGGTGGTACTAGTTGGCAAGTGGGCCTGGCACACACGCTGGCAGGCAGGCAACTGCGATTAGATTACACTAGCAGACTGATGTTTCACAGTCAAAAAAGTTTTTTTTTTAAATATTTACACTACTGTTACAACAAATATGAGTGGTGGCACTAGTTAGCAAGTGGTCCTGGCACACACGCTGGCAGGCAGGCAGGCAACTGCGATTAGATTACACTAGCAGACTGATGTTTCACAGTCAAAAAAGTTTTTTTTTTAAATATTTACACTACTGTTACAACAAATATGAGTGGTGGCACTAGTTGGCAAATGGGCCTGGCACACACGCTGGCAGGCAGGCAACTGCAATTAAATTACACAAACAGACTGATGTTTCACAGTCAAAAAACTTTTTTTTTAAATTTACACTACTGTTACAACAAATATGAGTGGTGGTACTAGTTGGCAAGTGGGCCTGGCACACACGCTGGCAGGCAGGCAACTGCGATTAGATTACACTAGCAGACTGATGTTTCACAGTCAAAATTTTTTTTTTTTTAATATTTACACTACTGTTACAACAAATATGAGTGGTGGCACTAGTTAGCAAGTGGTCCTGGCACACACGCTGGCAGGCAGGCAACTGCGATTAGATTGCACTAGCAGACTGATGTTTCACAGTCAAAAAAGTTTTTTTTTAAATATTTACACTACTGTTACAACAAATATGAGTGGTGGCACTAGTTAGCAAGTGGTCCTGGCACACACGCTGGCAGGCCGGCAGGCAACTGCGATTAGATTACACTAGCAGACTGATGTTTCACAGTCAAAAAACTTTTTTTTTTAATTTACACTACTGTTACAACAGATATGAGTGGTGGCACTAGTTGGCAAGTGGGCCTGGCACACATGCTGGCAGGCAGGCAGGCAACTGCTATTAGATAACACTAGCAGACTGAGGTTTCACAGTCAAAAAAGGTTTTTTTAAAATATTTACACTACTGTTACAACAAATATGAGTGGTGGCACTAGTTGGCAAGTGGGCCTGGCACACACGCTGGCAGGCAGGCAGGCAACTGCAATTAGATTACACTAGCAGACTGATGTTTCACAGTCAAAAAAGTTTTTTTTTAAAATTTACACCACTGTCACAACAGATATGAGTGGTGGCACTAGTTGGCAAGTGGGCCTGGCACACACGCTGGCAGGCAGGCAACTGCTATTAGATAACACTAGCATACTGATGTTTCACAGTCAAAAAAGTTTTTTTTCTTAAATATTTACACTACTGTTACAACAAATATGAGTGGTGGTACTAGTTGGCAAGTGGGCCTGGCACACACGCTGGCAGGCAGGCAACTGCGATTAGATTACACTAGCAGACTGATGTTTCACAGTCAAAAAAGTTTTTTTTTTAAATATTTACACTACTGTTACAACAAATATGAGTGGTGGCACTAGTTAGCAAGTGGTCCTGGCACACACGCTGGCAGGCAGGCAGGCAACTGCGATTAGATTACACTAGCAGACTGATGTTTCACAGTCAAAAAAGTTGTTTTTTTAAATATTTACACTACTGTTACAACAAATATGAGTGGTGGCACTAGTTGGCAAATGGGCCTGGCACACACGCTGGCAGGCAGGCAACTGCAATTAAATTACACAAACAGACTGATGTTTCACAGTCAAAAAACTTTTTTTTTAAATTTACACTACTGTTACAACAGATATGAGTGGTGGCACTAGTTGGCAAGTGGGCCTGGCACACATGCTGGCAGGCAGGCAGGCAACTGCTATTAGATTACACTAGCATACTGAGGTTTCACAGTCAAAAATTTTTTTTTTTAAATATTTACACTACTGTTACAACAAATATGAGTGGTGGCACTAGTTGGCAAGTGGGCCTGGCACACATGCTGGCAGCCAGGCAACTGCAATTAGATTACACTAGCAGACTGATGTTTCACAGTCAAAAACGTTTTTTTTTAAATATTTACACTACTTTTATAGCAAATATGAGTGGTGTCACTAGTTGGCAAGTGGGCCTGGCACACACGCTGGCAGGCAGGCAGCTGCAATTAGATTACACTAGCAGACTGATGTTTCACAGTCAAAAAAGTTTTTTTAAAAATATTTACACTACTGTTACAACAAATATGAGTGGTGGCACTAGTTGGAAAGTGAGCCTGGCACACACATTGTCAGGCAGGCAACTGCAATTAAATTACACTAGCAGACTGATGTTTCACAGTCAAATATAGTTTTCTTAATATTTACACTACTGTTACAACAGATCTGAGTGGTGGCACTAGTTGGCAAGTGGGCCTGGCACACACGCTGGCAGGCAGGCAGGCAACTGCAATTAGATTACACTAGCAGACTGATGTTTCAAAGTCAAAAAAGTTTTTTTTTAAATATTTACACTACTGTTACAACAAATATGAGTGGTGGCACTAGTTGGCAAGTGGGCCTGGCACACACACGCTGGCAGGCAGGCAACTGCAATTAGATTACACTAGCAGACTGATGTTTTAAAGTCAACATTTTAAAAAAAAAATATTTACACTACTGTTACAACATATATGAATGGTGGCACTAGTTGGCAAGTGGGCCTGGCACACACGCTGGCAGGCAGGCAGGCAACTGCAATTAGATTACACTAGCAGACTGATGTTTTACAGTCAAAAAAGTTTTTTTTTTAAATATTTACACTACTGTTACAACAAATATGAGTGGTGGCACTAGTTGGCAAATGGGCCTGGCACACACGCTGGCAGGCAGGCAGGCAACTGCAATTAGATTACACTAGCAGACTGATGTTTCACAGTCAAAAAAGTTTTTTTTTTTTAAATTTACACTACTGTTACAACAGATATGAGTGGTGGCACTGCAGGCAGGCAACTGCAATTAGATTACACTAGCAGACTGATGTTTCACAGTCAAAATTACACAGGCAAAAAAAAAAAAAAAACGACTGAAGAAGGAGCCGCTCCACGTCGGAAGGATGAAGATAGAATATGCCGTCTGGATGAAGACTTCTGCCCGCCTGGAGGACAACTTCTTGCCGCTTGCCACAGGCGTTACCGACTGATGGTGTGGGTGGCTTTTTATGCGGGTCTTGCGTGACCCCTCTGACGTCACGTCTGTGTTTTAGACGTTCAATGTGGCAAGGTAGAAATAAAATTAAAGGGGATTCCTTTATAGGATATCTTGTTATAAGTCAATGTGGTGTTACATTTGTCGTGACAGCCCCTATTCCTTAATATAAAAGGTGGTCCTGGGGGAGGTATAAAAATCTTTGCGGTCACAATATGTGACTAATATTCTTTTTATTCACACTTATTATGAGTGATAAATGCTTAAGACCATCAGAACTTGTCAAGCTGTGCTTAGAAACTTTGCGGTTGCTTATAGCGACTATGAGTTCTATATGTTGGTGAGCTTCTTATGGTTGCTAGTAGCGACTGAGGGATCCTTTAAGTAGGAAAAACTTGACGGTCGTTTATAACGACTAGAAGATCCTTTATGCTGAGAAACCTTTGCGGTCGCTTGCTGCGACTAGAGAGTCCTTTGTTGAAAAACTTTGTGGTCGCTAGTAGCTCTCTTTCTCTTTCCTTTACAATGGGGTGTGAATACTTAGGACATCTTATCAGCCAATTGGAATTCGAGGGACACCATCTTGGATGACGTCACTTAAAGGAACCTTCATTCGTTGGTAGTCATCGGAAGGAAGAGGATGTTCCACGCTGGAGGTCTTGAAGATGAAGCCGCTCATCGTCGGATAGATGAAGATAGAAGATGCCGCTTGGATGAAGATGTCTGCCGGTCCGGATGTCCTCTTCTGCCCAGATAGGATGAAGACATCTGCCGCTCTGGATGTCCTCTTTTGGTCCATCGGTGCCCGGCTGGGTGAACACGGCTCAAGGTAGGGAAATTTTCTGCCCAAACTGCCCCATTGTTTCCTATGGGGGAATCGTGCACAAGCACGTTTTTCCAGCTAGCCGCTACTGTAAGCAACGCTGGTATTGAGGGTTGAAGTAACGGTAAATATGCCTTTACGCTCCCTTTTTGGAGCCTAACGCAGCCCTTCAGAGAACTCTAAATACCAGCGTTGTCTTAAGGGTGCGCTGGAAAAAAAAGCAGCGTTAGCTACGCGGGTCTTTACCGACAAAACTCTAAATCTAGGCGATAGTTTTGTAATATCTGCAAAATTATAGTAAATAATGAAGCTATTACAAGTATTTACTAATCAAAATAATAAAGAATCAGGAAAAGCAATCAATTTACTCAATCTGGATTTCTTCAAACTAGGTAAGGAAATTATTTTTAAGTAAATTTTTTTTAAGTAAAGCACAATTTTAGTTCTTTGAGATAATTGTTTTAGTGGTGAAAAAAGTAATTTACCTTACATTCCTCATTTTGGATAAATGTATATCTAAAAAAAAATTATATGCTCAATTTTAAATTGAGGTATTTCATTTTTCATTGTTTGGTCAATTTATTTGTGTATTTATTTCGATAATAAGAGGTGTGTTATTAAAACATTACATTCTGTATTTATGTTACAGTCTTCAGCCCTAATAATTATTTTATTTCCTGAGCTTTTACCTTTTACAGAAATCTCTTAAGCCAACTTCACAAGCAAAACTTTTTTTTTCCTCAGCAAAGATGAACTGGTGCAAAGTTAATAATCAATTCATAATGTGCTATCTTTACCAACATTATAATTATGATAGTAATATATATGGACTTCCCTGAGACATTTTCTTTTATAAGTGACACGAAAAACATAAACAAAGGAAAACGCAACAGAATCCGAAAAAAAAAGAAAAAAAGTTCAAGCTATTGATCTGCTATGGTGTAAAATAGAAGCTAACTCATATATATATATATATATATATATATATATATATATATATATATATATATATATATATATATATATATATATATATATATATATATATATATGTATAGAAATGCAGAATCATAAATTAAATATTTTTTTATTATTACATGAAGTTTACAATTTAGTCAATGATACATTCAGTGAAAGAAAAGAAATGCTTAGTTTGTGATTTTATATTTATAAACATTAAAATTTCAGGAGAGTTTTATGTGAGCTGTATCATAGATTTTATGTTAAAATAAATAAGATTGCAACTGAGCAAAATTCACAGTGGGAGCTCATTGTAATTCATTTTGTAACTACAGTATAGTCAACACCTAATAGATGCTACCCATCTTCATCCTACATTCTCCATATGAAGAACTGACAGCACAAATTTGAATGTTAGTTGCTGTTTTGACAGGTCTACATTTTTTTTTCATCTACTGCTTGTTTATATAAGCTCCTTTTGTTTTTTTAAAGGGAAATTTAAGTCAACACTGAACTCCTTGTAAAATTTTAGTTATCTGTAATATAACAAATTTGATATTTGATATTACGGTGCGTTAGAAAGGCTTAGGTATCACTCTATTAAATTTAAAACATACAAAAATGTATTTTATACATACCAATAAAATCATGATACTTGAAGCGCTTCATTATCTCTTATCTATAAATTTTTCTAAAGGGTTTAAAAACCTCTGAAACTCAGAATCCAAAGTCAATTGATATTCCTTATGTAAGGATAGTATAACATGTGCACCTTAATAGATCCAGGTGACTTGTGATTGTGATATAGCTTCCGTATTAATGGATTAACTTAACCAGAAGTTGACAGCTAAGGAGATCACTCTTTTACTGTGATCTCATGAGATTTCACTTAAGCCTTATGAGATTTCATAGTAAACTTCCTTAAACTGAATAAGGAAATAACATGAGTGTGCATGAGGCAGGCTCCCTTGCAGGTCCAAGGACAGGCATACTTATTTGCCGCTTAAAGTCCTTTACAATGGGGTATGAATACTTAGGACATTTTGAGGTAAAATATCTTTCTTTTTTATATAGAGATGTTCAGGTGATATTTTCTAGTCAGCTTTTTACAGCTATGCTGCATCACTTTTAAGTGTTTCAACATTTGGGTATCATGGCCCTTTAAATGCATTCTATTTTCAAATGTGCTTCATTCTCTTGGTATTCCTTGTTGAAAAAGAATACACACATATCCTACACAAGAGGGAGCTAGCTGCTGAATGGTGCCTGCACACATTTGTCTCTTGTGATTGTCTAACTATATATTTTCAAATGTGTAATCACATCCAATAAAGTTCCAAATTATAAAACCCAAATTATATAGAGGGTGATAATGTGATCCAACATACCAACATAGGACTTCCTAGTCACTACAAGCGACCGCACAGTTCACCATCATAAAGGATCTCTTAGTCGCTACTAGCGACCACAAAGTTTTTCAACAAAGGACTCTCTAGTCGCAACAAGGGACCGCAAAGGTTTCTCAGCATAAAGGATCCTCTAGTCGTTATAAACAACCGTCAAGTTTTTCCTACTTAAAGGATCCCTCAGTCGTTACTAGCAACCATAAGAAGCTCACCAACATATAGAACTCATAGTCGCTATAAGCGACCGCAAAGTTTCTAAGCACAGCTTGATAAGTTCTGATGGTCTTTACCATTTATCACTCATAATAAGGATGAATAAAAAGAATATTAGTCACATATTGTGACCGCAAAGATTTTTTATACCTCCCCCAGGACCTCCTTTTATATTAAGGAATAGGGGCTGCCACGACAAGATAACACCGCATTGGCTTATAACAAGATATCCTATAAAGGAATCCCTTTGAATTTTATTTCTACCTTGCCACATTGAACGTCTAAAACACAGACGTGACGTCAGAGGGGTCACGCAAGAGCCGCATAAAAAGCCGCCCACACCATCAGTCGGTAACGCCGAGCTGCAAACAAATGGTGAGCATTACCTTCTACTAACACGCTCATTTCCCTTTCTGCACTAAATACGGATAATACCCTCTATCATCACTGGCAACTAGTGACGATAGTGACGACCTTGCAAATCTTGGGTTGAGACATTTTCTAAAGCGCAAGTACTGACTGCTTTATTTTTAACAGGTTTTTTGAAGCTGCTATCTGTTTGAGGGAGACGTCCCTCATTTTTAGTGTAACTATATTTTAGATACTTTGTTTTATCCGCATATTACTTCTATTTAAACCATGATGTTTTAAATAAATTGACATATTGATATATATTCATTATCCATTTGATACATTATTTGATACTTGAGTTTACCTCTTTGATATATTTCTACAGTGATATTCTTCTGATTGATACATTCATAATATATTATATATTCACATTATCACTCACATCTTTCTTATGGACTAGTCATATACACCTCTTTCACATTATCACCCTCTATATAATTTGGGTTTTATAATTTGGAACTTTATTGGATGTGATTACACATTTGGCTATAACATATCAACACCCTTGCTTTTAGCGCTTAACTTTCTTTATATATAGCTTGTTACATCACTTGTTTTTTTGGAGGGGAATTCACTAGTTAAGCTGGGCATATACATCCTCTAGTGCTTATAATTTATTTTTTCCTTTAACTATATATTTTCATATAGTGACTAGTAGTGCAATGCTGTTGCCATCAGCAAAGAATAAAAAGATAATTAAGAAAATTTGATAATAGAAACAAATTGCAAAGTTGTTTAAAATTGTATGTTCTCTCCAAATCATGAAAGAAAATTTTGGTGTTTCCTGTACCTTTAAACGTCTATCAGCAGGATATACAGAATTTGATAATGAGGTAGAATTTATAATAGAAGTCAACTGGAAGGTTGTTGTTTGTTGTTTTTTTAAATCACAAAAGATTAATTTGACTTCCATTTATTTTTTCACCCTAGACACTCCATAAAATATGGTTTTATGTGTACAAACGTATTTATGTATTTCTATGTGTATATAGGTACACACAAATAGACATATATTTATTATATATATATTTATATATATATATATATATATATATATATATATAGATAGATAGATAGAGAGAGAGAGAGAGAGAGAGAGAGAGAGAGAGAGAGAGAGAGAGAGAGAGAGAGAGAGAGAGAATTAAAGGTGAAGACTGCACTCACTGGATTTAGAAAAAAGTTATTTATTCTATGGTAACATTTCAGTGTTCGCAAACCTCTTCATCAGACCAGGCAGGCAGGGTTCAATACAATCAGTGCAACTTAAATACAATAAGTCCCTCCCCCAACAACAATTAAAAAATTGTGCCAAAAAATCAGTAACCATGGCAACCTAACAGCAGTTGCCAGGATACCCCAATTAAAGCATATAAATCTCAACAGATAAGTTCAACATATAGTACAATGTGCATGTAAATAATAAAAAGTCCTAAATATAATCCGTGTCTTCTAAACATCAGTTCACCAATCCTGGTGTAGTCTAATATAACTACAGTGACCATTAAAATCCTAATGGATAGAGAGCAACATAAACAATTTTACTCAGAACAACAACATCATAGTCCATTTTACTCAGAGCAACAACATACAGTGTAGGTAGTTAGAGACAGTGCAATATTTACACAGCAAAATTTCGTACATCACTGATCAGATTTTAGTTAAGTTGAGGTTAAAATGTGTGTCTCATAATCAGTGTGTTATACTTGCGATTCATGTTTAGTCACAGCATGTAGCCTACATAATCTGTCTGTGTCTTGCTGGTTACTGCATACTACTATGTGAGTGGCATTATATAGCCTGAATATCTCTGTACTAGTGACATATGTATAGCAACATTCAATTATATGCGCTTACCTTAATATGCACAATGAATATTAACCAAAATGGATTCCTAAGGGAGCTGTCATTATCTCAGTATAGCCAGATCGTAATGCTGTACTGACTCACTGTTAGCTGTTGCATCCTGTTGTGTGACCTAGGCACGCCCCTTTGGGTTCCTGCACATGGATAATTTGCATATAAGCAGCGTGTGGAGCCAAAGTATGAGATACATCTATGTTTATAGCCCGGCCACTGCCATTGGAAGCCCATCAGAAATATATACACACAACAGGCATCAGATATGTATAGAGAAAAAAAGCAGATTCGATATGCAGACCAATAGTGGCATGATACTTCTTATGAGGTTATCACTTTACCTGTCAATAAAGACAAATGAGCCTAATTATATAGAGTAACAGCTTGTGTCAAAAAACCCATATCAGAGGTTACAAATCTGACCTCATTTTTTTATAATCATTGGTTAGAAAGCTAACAAAGTGCAATCAAGAGTACTCATTCTTCGCAGTATATCATAGTCAGCCAGCCATATACACACAGGAGAGAAAAAACCTTGTGTCTGGCTCTGATTGCGGCCAAGTATGTGATCTCATCTATTGAATCATTGGTCACGTAACTCACAACTGGCAATCAAGGTAACAATACAGTGGTGTGACCCAGTTAAGTCATCTATTAGCGGAATACAATGTTCTTGGTTCGGTATAAGCCACTCAGTGCTTTAGCCCAGGATATACTCATGTACCCATCCCCATATGGATAGTCCATGTTAGTTATAGAGCTTCCTTACGTATTGATGAAGATGATCAGAACCAACCTAATGTCTTCCCATTAGTGCATCGAAACTCCAAAAGGTCGGTTTTCCATGTCTAGGTTTCATACCATCTGGGTGATTGCATCAGGTGTCAAAGGAAACAATGCCAATCATTATACATGTTGAAACCATTAGGATGAAGGGTATCTAGTTTTCTTAATTTTCTTGATATCCTTTGTTGAAAAGCATATCTAAATATGCTCAATTGCTTTTGGTTGGTTGCTGCACATAGATGCCTCGTGTAATTGGCTCAACCATCTGCATTGCTATTTCTTTAAATAAAGATATTTAAAGAATGAAGCAAATTATAATTGTATTCTCTAACAGAATCATGTGCCTTTAAACTTAAATGTTCTATTGAATTAGGTAAATAAAAATGTCTTCTGTTTATATAGCAACCCATTTTCTAAGAGGGAAATGTAACTGATGTGATACTTATTGCTGGATTTTTCTAATGTGCTAATTGTTTTAAAAATAGGGTCTCAGAAGGATTCAAATTCTAATTTTAAATAATCACTAGACTCCATTTACTCTGTTGATTTGCAATAAGTTTCTATTATTACCTAGAAGTTACCCAGTTGTATACCCATTAAAGTTTAAGCTCAACAAATATTTGTGTACACTGTATAACTGATTCTAAATGCATTATACATTTAAATGTGTTATGGTAGAACCCATCTAAATATGTTTTTAAATGTGCTTATATTTGTGTTACCATCTCCTACTAAGCATGTGGAAGAGATGACAGTGTAATCATAAATGAGTCTGTGATTGACTGACAGCTGTCATGTGGGAACTTAAGTTTGGTGACAGTGCACAGAAGTTTGCTTTATCTTCTTTGTAAACTGTGTGAATTCTGTCCATGGTGACTCCCCAAAATGGAGTTATGACCAGTGCTATGAAAATTTATGGTGCTCTACAAATAAATGATAGTAATAATAATATCAGCCTGGAATCTTTACCTGTTTTAACCAGCTTAGCCATATGAACATATTGGGGCCGATTTATTAAAATGCGGATGGACATGATACAATGTAGCGTATCATGTCCGCCGCATATCGATAAATGCCGACAGTATACTCTGTCATCATTTATCATTGCACAAGCGGTTCTTGTGAACTGCTTGTGTAATGCCACCCACTGCAGATTCACGGCCAATCGGCCGCTAGCAGGGAGTATCAACCAAACCGATCATATAGCATAGGTTGGATTGATGTCCGCAGCCTCAGAGCAGGCGGACAAATTATGGAGCAGCGGTCTTTAGACCGCTGCTTCATAACTGCTGTTTCCGGCGAGCCTGAAGGCTCGCACAGAAACAAGAGCATCAAGCTCCATTCAGAGCTTGATCATTCGGCGCCATTGACTTATCTGGAAGTAAAGCTGCAGGGCCTTTTTATAAACACTACGCTCAAAAATGTTGCATTTAAAAATGGGTAATTGAAGGACACATCTATCACTGAAAAACATTTGCAGGAAGTACTTACCAGCCAATCATCATTAGTTTTCAGAACTTATCACCAATTGAGCATTCTTAGGAGGTGCACAACTAATACTGCTGTATTAGTTTCAATTAAAATTTAAACAAATTTTATGTCACATTTTTGGCAAAATCCATTTCAATCCTGTTCTTTTAAATAAATGATTTTTTAGCACAATGTCCCTTTAACATAATTTTGCCTAGAAAGTATAGATACTAATGTAGCACCATAATTACAGATTGAGCTATACATTAAAGGGACACTGAACCCAATATTTTTCTTTTGTGATTCAGATAGAGCATGCAAATTTAAGCAACTTTTTAATTTACTCCTATTATCAATTTTTCTTCATTCTCTTGCTATCTTTATATGAAAAAGAAGGCATCTAAGCTTTTTTCTTGGTTCAGACCTCTGGACAGCAGTTTTTAATTGGTGGATGAATTTATCCACCAATCAGCAAGGACAACCTAGGTTGTTCACCAAAAATGGGCCGACATCTAAACTTACATTCTTGCATTTCAAATAAAGATACCAAGAGAATAAAGAACATTTAAATATAGGAGTAAATTAGAAAGTTGCTTAAAATTTCATGCTCTATCTGAATCACAAAAGAAAAATTTGGGTTCAGTGTCCCTTTAATTAAATAAAAAGTTTGTTGAAATATGTTTTGAGATACTAATGCAATTAATTTAACTTTGTTTCTATTGTGAGATTGTTGATTTTAGTTTTTTTCAAACTCTATAATTTATGAAATTGGCTAACATTTAATTTCTCCTATTTATAACTTGCTGTCTTATGCAGTATTCTTCCAGATGGTGTATTTTGCAATCTTTTGAGCAGTTACTAAAGGTCAAAAGTGGAACTCTACTCTGCATGTTTTTAATCTCAATATTCTGATATTCAACACAACACAAAAAATTGAAAACGCTATAATTAATGATAGCTTAAGTATATTCTTGTTTACAAGGAAAGTTCATTTTTGATACATATAACATCAATGTGCTCGATAATGGGGCCTATTTAACAAAGGTCTGTTGGACATGATCCGACATTGCGGATTAGGTCCGACAGACCTCGCTGAATGCGGAGAGAAATACGCTCTTCGTATTCAGCATTGCACCAGCAGCTCTTCTGAGCTGCTGGTGCAATGCCGCCCCCTGCAGATTTGCAGTCAGCAGGGGTTGTCAATCAACCTGATTGTACTCGATCAGGTTGAATTGCGGTGATGTCTGTCCGCCTGCTCAGAGCAGGGGGACAGGTTATGGAGCAGCGGTCTTTAGACTATTTAATAGCTATTGTACCTAGTTAAAATAAATACAAAGTTGCTTGTAAAATAAATATAAATCCTAAAATAGCTACAATGTAACTATTAGTTATATTGTAGCTATCTTAGGGTTTATTTTATAGGTAAGTATTTAGTTTTAAAAAGGATTCATTTATTTAATTATAGAAATGTTATTTAGATTTATTAAAAATAGATTTAAGTTAGGGGGTGTTAGGGTTAGGGTTAGACTTAGGTTTAGGGGTTAATACATTTAATATAGTAGCGGCGACATTGGGGGCAGCAGATTAGGGGTTAATAATTATAGGTAGGTGGCGGCGATGTTGGGGGTGGCAGATTAGAGGTTAATAAATATAATGTAGGTGTCGGCGATGTTAGTGGCAACAGATTAGGGGTTCATAGGTATAATGTAGGTGGCGGCGGTGTCCGGAGCAGCAGATTAGGGGTTAATAATATAATGCAGGGGTCGGCAATGTCGGGGGTGGCAGATTAGAGGTTAATAAGTGTAAGGTTAGGGGTGTTTAGACTCGGGGCTCATGTTAGGGTGTTAGGTTAGGTGTAGACAATTTTTTTACTTTCCCATAGGAAACAATGAACGCTGCTTTTTTGCAGGTGTTAGGTTTTTTTCAGCCGTCTGATTTCCTATGGGGAAATCATGCACGAGCACGTTTTAGCCAGCTTACCACTACCGTAAGCAACGTTAGTATTACAGGGAGAAGTGGCGCTAAATTTGCTCAACGCTCACTTTTCTGAGGCTAACACAGCCATTCAGAAAACTTGTAATACCAGCGTTGTTTAAAGTGAGCGCTGGAAAAAAAAGGAGTGTAGTCTTTACCGACAAAACTTGTAGTCTAGCCAATTGGGAATTATATACTCTCTCTTTCTCTTTTTGTTTTTTTGCTATCACTCCATTTAAACAACGCATGCTTGTCTCTCCCATGCCACAGCCACTGCCCTGCCCCCGCCTACCAGCACAGCACAGGTAACTCCCTTTGTTCCTACATCCACTGCCCTGCCCCCTGCCTCCCAGCCCTCCCACCTCCCAGCACCTATTTAATGGAAGTTGCTGCGCAACCTAGCACCGTCCGCGCCTGGACCATGTCCAGCGCCACTAACCCTGGCTCTCACAACAACCGCCACTATGACGCCAGCACCCTCCTCCATCTCAACACCGGTAGATCATCTGTCTGCCACCACGCATCCCCGACGAACACCATAGGAACCTTCACCTGCCGCAACTGCGCCTTCTCCTCCCTCCGAACCACTAACTTGCCAGTCACCTCTCACGCCTTCTCCTCCCTCCGAACCACTAACCTGCCAGTAACCTCACGCAAAAACAACTTCAACCACCTCAACTGCATCCTCCTCAACACCCGCTCCATCCGCAAGCACGCGGTCGAAATCTGGAACCTGCTCAACTCCACCTCCCCGGACGTTGCCTTCCTTACTGAAACCTGGCTGAACCCCACATCAATGCCGGACATTGCCATCGCCATCCCCGACGGATACAAGATCTCCCACAAGGACCGCAGCAACCGACCGGGAGGAGGCATCGCCATTGTCCACAAACACTCCTTCCACGTCACAACCAGCTCCGATTACCACTCACCAGGCTTGGAACACCTACACTTCAAGATCCAGGTCAGTCGCAACTCCACCCTCCGTGGCACCCTCATCTACAGACCTCCCGGACCTCATCCTGCCTTCTGTGACTCCATCACCGACCTCATCGCACCCCACGCCCTCCCCTCAACAGACTACATCCTCCTCGGGGACCTCAACTTCCACCTAGACAACCCCAATGACCACAACACTGCCAACCTCTTAGAAAACCTTGGAACCATCAGTCTAAAGCAACTCGTCAACTCCCCAACCCACTCAGTCGGACACACACTCGACCCTATCTTCTCTGCAGGCAACCACATCTCAGTCAACCACATCACCGAACTCCATTGGACCGACCACCATTGCATACATTTTTCCTTCAACAAACCCACCGCACACCTCCGGCAGCACCACCCACCCCGCAGAAACTGGAACTGCACTCCACCCTGAACAAGTGCCCCCCAGCTACCTCCACAGATGCCAACTCCTCTGCCCGCAACCTTCACCACTGGCTCACAGACTGCGCCAACACCCTCGCCCCTCTCAAGAAACCGTCAAACCGCCAACCCACCAACAAGGCTAGTTGGTTCACCCCTGCCCTCCAGGACTCCAAACGCCACTGCAGGCGATTGGAAAGGACCTGGAGATCCAGCAAGACCCCCTCAAATAAAACAGCCTACAAAGAAGCCATCACTACCCACCACCACCTCATCAAAACCACCAAGAAGACAGCCATCCAAGATTGAATAAATGCCAATGTCCGCAACAGCAAGGAGCTGTTCACAGTCATCAAGGAATTCTCCAATCCCAACAGCAACACCAACGACATCCCGCCCTCCCAGGACCTCTGCGATAACCTCGCAATGTACTTCCACCGCAAGATCATTGACATCTATGACAGCTTCGCGCCCCAGAACTCACCCACCAGCACCTACCCACCTACTCCCACCGATACCTCACCCAAATACACCACCACCTACCCCCCACTGATCATCTGGAGCCCCCTCACCACAGAGGACACCATCAGGATCATGAGATCGATCCACTCCAGAGCACCCTCGGACCCATGCCTGCATCACATTATCAACAAAGCGGGTGACACCATCGCCCCAGAGCTCTGCAGCACCATCAAGTGCTCCATCGAAACCAGCACCTTCCCTGATGACTGGAAGCATGCAGAATTAAAACCCCTACTGAAAAAACCCACGGCTGACCCCAATGATCCGAAGAACTCTTTGCTCCCCTTTGCGGCCAAAGTCATTGAGAAGTCCATCAATGCGCAACTCATTGACTACATCGAAGCCAACCACATCCTGGACCCCTCCCAATCCGGTTTCAGGAGCAACCACAGCACCAAGACCGCCCTCCTCGCCACCACAGATGACATCCTCGCCCTACTCGACCGAGGAGAGACCGCCGCCCTCATTCTCCTAGACCTCTCAGCAGCATTCGACACTGTCTCCCACCTCACCCTCCACAACCGACTACACGATGCCGGCATACGCGACAAAGCCCTGGAATTGATCACCTCCTTCCTCACCGGCAGAACCCAGAAACTTAGACTCCCACCCTTCACCTCCAAGCCCACAGAAATCAGCTGCAGTGTACCCCAAGGCTCTTCTCTGAGCCCCACCCTATTCAACAGCTACATGGCCCCTCTCTCCGCCATCGCCCGACGACACGACCTCAACATCGTCTCCTATGCCGATGACACCCAGCTAATCATCTCACTCACCAGTGACCCCACCACCGCCAAGAGAAACGTCCAGGAAGGGCTGACAGCAGTCGCCACCTGGATGAACTACAACTGCCTAAAGCTGAACGCAGACAAGACCGAAGTCCTCCTCCTCGGTCCCACCACATCCGCTTGGAATAACTCCTGGTGGCCCACAGCCCTCGGACACCCTCCAACCCCCACGACCCTGCATGAAATCTAGGCGTCATCCTGGACTCATCACTCTCCATGGACCGGCAAATCAACGCCGTCTCTTCTGCACGCTTCCACACACTTCACCTGCTGCGAAAGATCCTCAAATGGATCCCAACCGAGACCAGGAAGACTGTCACTCACGCCCTCGTCAGCAGCCGACTGGACTATGGTAACGCACTCTACGCCGGCACCACCATCAAGCTCCAAAAGAGACTACAGCGCATCCAGAACTCCTCGGCCAGACTAATCATTGACATCCCTCGTCAATGCCACATCTCCAAATACCTGCGGGACCTGCACTGGCTCCCCATCAACAAAAGAATAACCTTCAAGCTACTCACCCACGCATTCAAGGCCCTCCACAACATCGGTCCCGAATACTTGAACCACCGCGTTACCTTCTACACCCCTGCCAGACAACTTTGATCAGCCGACCAAGCCCTCGCTGTCATTCCCCGCATCAGGAAAACCACAGCGGGAGGCAGATCCTTCTCTCACCTGGCTGCCAAGACTTGGAACACCCTCCCGCTGCACCTTAGACAAGCTACCGCCCTTACTAAGTTCAGAAAGGACCTCAAGACCTGGCTCTTCAACTGAACTGCAACCCTCAGCGCCTTGAGACCCTCACGGGTGAATAGCCGTGCTTTACAAGAACCCAATAGATAGATAGATAGATAGATAGATAGATAGATAGATAGATAGATAGAAACAGAAATGGAGCCTTTTTTAATTTACCTATGAAAACAAAATCTATTTTTAAAGTAGACAGCCAAAGGTATTAATCTAGGCCCCTTTTTGTATATTTCAAGCCACCATTTCTCTACCAAATGCAATCATATAAAAAAATTGTTATCTTTTTCACAAACTTTGGGTTTCTTACTGAAATAATTTACATACCACTTGTGCAGTCATAGCATAAATGGCAATTAGAAGACCGCTAATTGCAGCTACTTAACACACTCCTGAAATTCATGGCATTGAAGGTGTTAATTAGCAGCTAAGGGTAATAGTAACAGCTTTCTTGCCCCACACACACTATCAAGCACGATCTTAGGTACTGGCAGACAGCCTATGCCAGTATGCAGTTCAGGGCTTTTCTTTTTCTATTTTAATTATTATTATTTTTTTAAGTATAGGGATCACTCCTCAGAGCTCTCACCTCCCTGATCCCTCACAAACTTCTGTCTAACCCTCCCCTACCACTACTGGCATCCATCTTAGGTACTGGTAGTTGTCTTCCAGTACCTAGTTTATTGTAAATTGTTTTGTTTTGTTTTCTATAGTGTAGGATCCCCCTTCCCCCTCTCCACCTCCCCTTCCTGCAATCGTTATGTAAGGCCTCCCCCTTTGATTTTTTTTCCCGTAGTTCAGCGATCCATCCCTCCTTTCCCTTCCAAATTTATTTGCAGTAGTGTAGGGGTATAAGGAGCTGAGATCAAGCAGTTACTATACTCCTTTTATTTCAGTGAAGCAGCCCAGCACCTCAGGATTTCTGGGGCTTGGTGATGTTACCACTTCCACACACGGTAAAGCCTCCAGCATCCTCACGTTCTCTTAGAGATGCTGAACATGTTTGGCAAACTCTAATAGCATATTCCTCCCTGTGTGGATGATGACTATGTGCCTTCTTATGCACTTAAAATGTTAAAGAAAGGACTCAAAACTAAACTTTCATGTTTTAGAGAGAGAAAGTAGGGGTATAGCGGTAGAGAGAGCAAGCAATTTGGAAAAAAGTTACATTTCCATTGTTCTCTTGGTATCATTTGTTGAAAAGCATACCTAGGTGCAGCACTGCTGCCTTATAGTGCTCAAGTTAAATTCTGAGTTTTTTTTTGAATAGTACATAAAATAGAGATGGTTACAGTGTGTGAAACACTGGTATTATGGTATGATGCTTTTGTTCAACCATCAAACCAAGCTCCAAATTAGTAGATTCTGTTAACTATCATAGATGAAAATATAGTCAAACCTTATTGTATCAAATTTTAAGCTAAGACCAACAAATGAACGATAACTTACATATACCAGTACCTCCATCGTTCTCATGTAAAACAGACCCAACAGCCAGAAAAGCTCTGCGTATTGACAAAGGGCACCATCATCTTGGAATTTAAGTATTTGTGTACCCTGTGACAGAAGTGGAGAACATTCACAGATCAGTTCTATTGTTGTCTTCATGAAAAGCTATATCAAACACTTCACTTTAGCATGCACAGTGTAGCGTGGGAAATGTACATTTGTGCAATGGCTGCATTACTATTTATTATATATGAGTGCTTTGTATATTTGTTATGTCATTTTAAATTGTGTAAAAAAATGTAACTTTTACTTTGAATTTAGCTCTCACAATAGAAAGCTTTAAAGGTACAACTGTTAAAGGGCCAGAAATGTCACTAATCTGTAAAAATGCACCGTTTTTGTCTCAGGGTGAATAATACGCGTGCTACAAAATAGCTGCACGCAGTATAAAGATGCAGAGCTCTACTAACTAGCTGCTGTAATGGGTTAATATAAGACAGCTGCAGGTGCACAAGGAAAAAAAATAGCATGATAAGTAATAACCATTCTGCTGTAGTTGTACTCAGGGATAGGAATGTGAAAAATAAACCTGCATGACTCAGATAGAGCATGTAATTTAAAGACACTAATAGAATCACTTCTATATTCAAATGTACTTTGTCCTCTTGTTATCCATTTTTTAAAATGAATATACACATATCCTGCACTAGTGGGAGCTAGCTGGTGATTTGTGTCTGCATACATTTGTCTGTTCTGATTGGCTAACTAGATGTGTTCAGCTAGCTGCCAGTAGTGCAATGCTGTTCCTTTAGCAAAGGTTAAAGGGACACTGAACCCAATTTTTTTTTCATGATTCAGATAGAGCATGCAATTTTAAGCAACTTTCTAATTTACTACTTTTTTCTTCGTTCACTTGCTATCTTTATTTGAAAAAGAAGGCATCTAAGCTTTTTTTTTTGGTTCAGAACTCTGGATAGCATTTTTTTTTATTGGTAAATGAATTTATCCACCAATCAGCAAGGACAACCCAGGTTGTTCACAAAAAATGGGCCGGCATCTAATCTTACATTCTTGCATTTCAAATAAAGATACCAAGAGAATGAAGAACATTTGATAATAGGAGTAAATTAGAAAGTTGCTTAAATTTTCATTCTCTATCTGAGTCACAAAATGAAAAAAAATTGGGTTCAGTGTCCCTTTAACAGGAGAATCAAGTCAATTTGTTAATACAAGTAAATTTGAAAGATTTTTTTTTAAATTGTATGTTCTATCGATATCATGAAAGAACATTTTAGGGTTTCCTGTCCCTTTAGTTTAATGTCTCTTTAAATGAAAAAAAAAAAAAATATTCAGCAGAACTGGAGATATTAGGCTTCAAATTTACATAAAAGTGAAGTTGCTTATTGTACTGTGAACATAACCAGAAATATTTTTAGTATCAACAAAAGATAATTTGTGTTTCAATGCTGTATTAACATTACTTTTGATTCACTGGCATTTGTCATAACGAAATGACTGTTACTGTTATTGATATTTATAACTGAACAGAGATAGCGAATACAATTTGTGTGCTTAAACATACCCTAAAGGCTCCATGTTTTAAGCAACAAATTCTGCTATGGAGCTATTATCGAGGAGGCTCGCTAATTCCTACCTGCTTTCTGCAATGTAAGAAGCAGTAGTCATCCGGACGCTGCTTCTTACCTTGTCTGCAACCTCCAAGAGGGTGGACAGAAATCACCCCAAACACATTCCTTCTGATTGATTGACAGGCCCTTCTCTCGTGCAAAAGAAGGGGGTGGGAGTACACACTCAAGTAAGTGTGTGATGTTGCATACGGGCAGCGGACATATTGTGTCCGCTGTCGTTTGATGCTAAGATTGTCAGACAAGGGGTCCTAGGAATCTAATATGGAAACATATATCCTTTGCTGGGGAGACCAAATATGCATTGCATGCGCAGTGCCCTTTTGCAAACATGTTTCCAGTTGTAATTTATTGTTCTTTTCATTGTTAGTTTTTATCCTTTGCTGTACCAGATATCATGTATTGGGCCATTTAAAACAATTAATTTTGGACATAGGCTCACCATAAGATGAGGCCTCTCTCTGCAACCTAATAAGCATCCCTGAATATAGCCCAATATGTCACCTTAAGAAAATGGTTTTGTATATCCCTGTATTACAAAATATAATATATTTGATGATATATGATTTCCTGTTTATCAGCACTACATTCTTCATTGTTTAAAGTTAATCAAAAGTTAAAAGTTGCATTTATTCCTAAATAGTTTAGAAAATGTAATTTGCTATAAATATATTATGAACAATGTTTAAATCATTTTTTTTTTTTACTTTTTTTTTTGGATATCCAACTTTAAATTTTAGTTTTCTCTATTTTTTACCATTTGCATAAAAGTAATGCATGTTTATGTGTTAGTGAGTGTATTATTATTTCATGAGGCAATGAATACTTAAATGTTTTGCAAATCAGAACTTAGATATGGGGTGACATTACTGTGCATATTTATAATTAATATGGAGATGTTTACATGTAAATATTGTTACAGAAAGTACAGCAGAGAGTACAATATAGCTTGAAGGTGTTTTAGCTTTCTCGCAAACAATACAAAAATATGTCTTCATCAATATAACCAAAAATATAACCAGCAAGTTTTTTATAATCAAATCTTAGCTCACTTGATATGCACACTAACTGAATTTCAAGCGTTTTGTTATAGCGTCAATACAGACTTTATTTGAAATCAAACCCACAAATTGTCTTTCAAGATTCAGATAGAGCAAACATTTTTTAACATCATTACAATTTACTTCTGTTATCAAATTTGCCTTTTTCTTTTGTTATCCATTGTTGAAGAAGGATCATCTGTTTTAATTTAAGGATGTATCACTTCTTTGTGAGGAGTTTCCACAGACTTTCTGCTTCTACTTCCGATTTCCCTTGACGTGCTAACGAGGACGCTGTCTGGTGGGCACCCCAGCGATAGAACAAATGGCTACTACAGAGGTGTGCACATGCCGAAGAAGATGCTGCCGTGGAAACCGTGGAGCAGTGACGTGCGGTGAGGTCAGAGGCTAGTGAGGCTATTAGTACATTTGCTTCATTCTTTTGTTATCCTTTGTTGAAGGATATGCAGCAATGCACAACTGGGAGCTAACTGAACACATTAAATGAGCCAATGACAAGAGGCATATATGTGCAACCACCACTCACCAGCTGCTCCCAGTAGTGCATTACTGATCTTTAGCCTACCTAGGTATGCTTTTCAAATGATACTAAAAGAAAAAAGCAAATTGGATAACATAAGTAAAATGTAAAAGTCTTTAATATTGTATGTTCTATCTGAAACATAAAAGAAAAATGTTGTGTTCCTTTAATGTTTTAAAACAAATTAACATCCTTTTAACTGCAGCTATTCTCCAGTAGTCAAACTCCAACTTGCCTTATTTGTAAAAGGAGAAACCAGATGCGCACACACTCTCATGCAGATACGCACACACTCTCATACAGTGGCACACACACTCATACAGATGCACACACACTCATACAGATGCACACACACCCACACTCATACAGATGCACACACACTCATACAAATGCACACACACTCATACAGATGCACACAGACACACTCATACAGATGCACACAGACACACTCATACAGATGCACACAGACACACTCATACAGATGCGCACACACTCTCATGCAGATGCGCACACACTCTCATGCAGATGCGCACACACTCTCATACAGATGCGCACACACTCTCATACAGATGCGCACACACTCTCATACACACTCATACAGATGCACACACACTCATACAGATGCACACACACACTCATACAGATGCACACACACACTCATACAGATGCACACACACACTCATACAGATGCACACACACACTCATACAGATGCACACACACACTCATACAGATGCATACACACACTCATACAGATGCATACACACACTCTCATACAGTTGCACACACACTCATACAGATGCACACACTCTCATACAGATGCACACACACTCTCATACAGATGCACACACACTCTCATACAGATGCACACACACTCTCATACATACAGATGCACAAACACACTCATACAGATGCACACACACACACACTCATACAGATGCACACACACTCATATAGATGTACACAGTCACACACTGTCATCCAGATGTACACACACTCTCATACATATAGATGCACACACACACTCATACATATAGATGCACACACACACTCATACAGATGTGCACACACACACTCA
The DNA here is from genome assembly GCF_027579735.1 of Bombina bombina. Lineage (NCBI taxonomy): Eukaryota > Metazoa > Chordata > Amphibia > Anura > Bombinatoridae > Bombina > Bombina bombina. The sequence continues at coordinate 919,832,264 of NC_069500.1, forward strand.
TACAGATGCACACACACTCTCATATATACAGATGCACACACATTCTCATACATATAGATGCACACACACACTCATACAGATGTATACACATTCTCATACAGATGTACACACACTCTCATATATACAGATGCACACACACTCATACAGATGTACACACACTCATACAGATGTACACACACTCTCATATATACAGATGCACACACACTCATACAGATGCACACACACTCTCATACAGATGTACACACATTCTCATACAGATGTACACACACTCATATATACAGATGCACACACACACTCATACAGATGCACACACACACTCATACAGATGCACACACACACTCATACAGATGCGCACACACACACTCATACAGATGCGCACACACACACTCATACAGATGTACACACTCTCATACAGATGTACACACACTCTCATATATACAGATGCACACACACTCATACAGATGCACACACACTCTCATACAGATGCACACACACTCTCATACAGATGTACACACACTCATATATACAGATGCACACACACACTCATACATATAGATGCACACACACACTCATACAGATGCGCGCGCACACACACTCTCATACAGATGCACACACACTCTCATACAGATGCACACACACTCTCATACAGATGTACACACACTCTCATACAGATGTACACACACTCTCATATATACAGATGCACACACACTCATACAGATGCACACACACACTCATACAGATGCACACACACACACTCATACAGATGCACACACACACACTCATACAGATGCACACACACACACTCATACAGATGCACACACACACACTCATACAGATGCACACACACACTCATACAGATGCACACACACTCTCATACAGATGCACACACACTCTCATACAGATGTACACACTCTCATACAGATGCACACACACTCTCATACAGATGTACACACATTCTCATACAGATGTACACACACTCTCATATATACAGATGCACACACACTCATACAGATGCACACACACACACTCATACAGATGCACACACACACTCATACAGATGCACACACACACTCATACAGATGCACACACACTCTCATACAGATGCACACACACTCTCATACAGATGCACACAAACACTCATACAGATGCACACACACACTCATACAGATGCACACACACTCTCATACAGATGCACACACACTCTCATACAGATGCACACACACTCTCATACAGATGCACACACACACACTCATACAGATGCACACACACACTCATACAGATGCACACACACTCTCATACAGATGCACACACACTCTCATACAGATGCACACACACTCTCATACAGATGCACACACACTCTCATACAGATGCACACAAACACTCATACAGATGCACACAAACACTCATACATACAGATGCACACACACTCTCATACAGATGTGCACACACACTCTCATACAGATACACAAAAACTCTCATACAGATGCGCACACACACTCTCATACAGATGCACACACACACTCTCATACAGATACAAAACACAGATACACTGATTCTCTCAACTCCCATACATCTCAATATGTCACTTTATATAAAAAAAACACAAGTACTGTGGGAAAACATACACATATAGCCAACCTCATATTTTTAGACAGAAGCATTGGAGTTGTCTTAAAGGATTACTATAATACAAGCAGCTGCTGACTCAGTAAAGAAAATATCTATTTTTAAATAGGAATCCCCAACCCCCTACCCTCAGAAACCCTTTTTCCATGTGACTTTCCTTCAGTAAACATGCTCTGCACAGCAGCCATATCTACCAGCAGGAAGACAGATACAACACAGCCCTGAGAAGGAATGGGGGAAATGAGAGCAGGGAGGAGGGGAGACTATAAAGAGCAGACCAGGTACTGTGGGAAGCTTCAGACCTCTATAGCCCTGACAACAATATATGAGTTACTGATACTCACTCACAGCTAACTCCAGCGTTACCTCTTGTCTAAGCTGAGCTCCACCCATGTTTCCTGCAGCAGCACCAGTGTAAAAAGATTCCGTGCACTCACTGATGACTGCTGTGGGGGAGATCAGGTGATCTTTCAAAATATTACATTAAGATGATTATGTTCTCTTAGTCTAAACACCTGCTGTCTGCCACACTCTGCATCCATTAACCCCTGCAGTAGTACAAGGAGCCCAATTAGTATACAGCTACAGACAGCGTGTCAGTGACAGGATGATTTGTGAGTGATTTACTAAGTTGTTAGAAAAAAATGATTAGCTGACTATTGTAAGTAAATTACTCACAAATCATTCTGTCACTGACACGCTGTCTGTAGCTGTATACTAATTGGGCTCCTCGTACTACTGCAGGAGTTAATGGATGCAGAGTGTGGCAGACAGCAGTTTGCAGTTGCACCGGACCTGCCCTGAGTAGTGAGCACACACACAGCATGGCCAATACAAGTATACCTGATGGAACTCAACGTTGCAGTGTTGTTGGTGCCCCGCCAACACATTGTGTATCTCCAGCATGTATGAATTCTACACTAGTAGCCACACACCTCACTCTGGCCAGGCTGCCCCCCAGGGCATTTACTCTCGATCACTACTAGTACTTACAGTTACCGGTGTTTTCCAGGTCCAGGGTAGTCAGTGAGTCAATGGCACTGGGTCTGGCACTATTAGGCAGTCCTCCGCTCCGGCTCCTCCTGAGTCTGACTTCAGTCTCCTCCAGGCAGTGGGCAGGCACTGGCAGCAACTCCTCCGTGACTAGTCCTGGTCCACACTAGTCCACCAGACAGCCACACAACAACTGGGGCAGTAGGCACTAGGCAGCAGTGGTCGGCGGCACGCACGCACAAGACTCTCTCAGCAGCTCCCTCCACTACTGACACTGAGTCTTCCCGCCAGTAGATCTGTCAGCGCTCTCAATGTGACATGTCAAAATGGTCACATGGCCCACACCTGCCAATCAGCAGCCCAGCAGGCACGCCTCCCCGCAGTGCTGCTGAAGCTGTGATTGGCTGAAGTGACCAAGCTCATCATGGAGGCGGTTTTGAGAACCGCCTCCATTGGAGCTTGTATCAGGGCCCGAAGAGTCACCAGTGGGTGGCGCAGCTCCAGATCCATGTTGCGCAATTAATGGAGGGCAGCGGACCGGCTCACTGCCTCCTAATTGCGCAACAATGGAATATGGATAGTGAATTTTTGCACTGCGCATGCGCAAAGCGCAGTACCATAATGAGTATCGCCATGGGGGTGGGGGGGTACCCTTGGGGTGAGGGTGGGCATGGACAAAATATTAATGAAGTAAAAAACACTTTTTTTTTTTTTAATAAATATGAATTCAAATCTTTTTTCCCTCATTGGACAGGGTAGGCACTGCCTACCCTGCCTCCTATTACTGCACGTCACTGCCGTGGAGCTGGTAAGCGCCATAGATCTTTTTACTTGTGGACACTACTGGGAGCTAACTGAACATGATCTTGTGAGCCATCAAATAGTAGCTAGCTATCCAGTAGTGCATTGCTACTCATGAGCCGATCCAGGTGTGCTTTTCAACAAAGGATACAAAAGAACAAAGCAACTTAGATAATAAAAGTCAACTGAAAAGTTGTTTTGAACTGCATGCTCTGAATCTGAGAGGCTATGGTAAAACTGTGAATCCTATAATAAAAGTAACAGACGTTGCGATGCATTAAAAAGAAAATTAATTTTGCCATGACACACAATGACTTACAATCAAATACATAAATGATAATGCATTTTAGATTAGTAGAACAGTTTTTTTTTTTAGATCAACAATATGGCTACATAAAAGAAAGTCAAGGATCATTTTTTTGTAAAGCTTACTGTTTCAATTTCTATTTTTAACACAGCAATTTTTATGAGGAATGGAAAAAGTACACACTATATCAGCATCCCTGGACCCCTTGTTAGGTTTAACTGAGTTGAAGAAAAGGCACCTGTTTATGAAGTTATGTATATAGTTTCACTTATGCAAACCTGCAATTAAAAGGTATGAAGCAGCGGCCTTGCTATCACTCGCCTAGATTACAAGTTTTGTGCTAAACAGGGTGCAAAAATAGCCCCAAAAATTTGTTATTTCACTCTCAATATCGCTGCCATTACGAGTTACTGAAAAAAAAACCTAACCTACAATAAACTACCAATAGCCCTTAAAAGGGCATTGTTAAACAGCTCTTTTACCTGTAGAAAAATACAAAGTCCCCCCCAACAGTGACCCCCCCAGTAACAGCCAATAGGATGAGAGCTACTGAAATCCTATTGGCTGTTCAAATCAAATTCAAATACCTACAAAAGGCCCTTTTAAGGGCTATTGGTAGTTTATTGTAGGCTAGGGGGTGTTTTTATTTTTTTGGGGGGTTATTTTTATAGAGCTATTGGGTGTAATTGTTTATATTTTTGATAATTTTGTTTATTATTTTTTTCATGGGATTAGTTTTTTTAAATTTGTAATTTAGGATTTTTAATTGGTAGCTTCTTTTATTTTATTAGAATAGCAATGAAAGGTTAATTTAAAGTTTAATGTTAGGTTTATTCTTATTTCACAGGCAAGTTTTTATAATTTGAATATAGTTTTATTGTAATTTTAATTTAAAGTTAGGGAGGGTTTTAGGTTTAGGGGTTAATAGTTTAATTTAGTGTTTTGCAATTTAGGGGGCCGGTGGATTAGGGGTTAATTTAGTGGTCGCAATGGGGAGGCCAGAGGCTTAGGGGTTAATAGGTTCATTTAGTGGCGGCGATGTGGGAGGCCGGAGGTTTGGGGTTAATAGGTTTATTTAGTGGTGGCGATGGCGGAGGAGGTTTAGGGGTTAATAACTTTATAATAGTGTCAGGGATAGGGGATTAGGGGTAAATATATTTAAATAGTGTTGGCGATGTGGGTAGGCGGCAAATAAGGGGTTAATAAATTGATTTAATAGTTGTGATGTGGGTGGGCGGCTGTAACATACCTGTACCTTTAAATCCTAAATACCTCCCACTCTCCTCTCTCCCTTTAAATTCACACTTCCTGCTTATCCAAATTGCTTGATTATTGAGTATACCTTGTGCCTAGTATTGCTCTCCAACTCTGAGAGTTGTTTTTGCTTTTGTTACCATTGAATCCCTGAAGTTACTTTATTTGCACACAGACGCTGTCTGTGTACAACCATCTCTCTATTTCCTATTGTACCCAGCAGTCTGGAATTCATCTCCTCCTTTCACAGATGCTGTCTGTGCACCTGCAGCTTATCCATTTCACCTGCATGCTGTTTAGTCTCTCACAGACGCTGTCTGTGCTCCATCATATCATCACATTCGACTGCACGCTCTCTGGTCTTACCACAAGTACTCTGTATAACAAACTGCCTTGTCAGTCCTTTTACATATTATATTGAAACATCTAATAATGAATTGAACTATATATACCTTACAAATCAATAAATCAATCGGCTAGATTACGAGTCTTGCGTTAGCTTTAAAAAGCAGCGTTGAGGGGTCCCAATGCTGCTTTTTAACGCCCGCTGGTATTACGAGTCTGACAGGTACAGGTGTACCGCTCACTTTTTTTTCCGCGATTTTAGCATACCGCAAATCCCTTTACGTCAATTGCGTATAGTATCTTTTTAATGGGATTTTCCTAATGCCGGTATTACGATCGCTGGAAAAAGTGAGCACTACAGCCTCTCCTGTCAAGACTGTTACCACATTTAAAAGTCAGTAGTTAAGAGTTTTATGGGCTAACGCCGTAACATAAAACTCTTAACTAAAGTGCTAAAAAGTACACTAACACCCATAAACTACCTATTAACCCCAAAACCGAGCCCCCCACATCGCAAACACTAAAATAAAAATTTTAACCCCTAATCTGCCGACCGGACATAACCGCCACTTTAATAATTATATTAACCCCTAAACCGCTGCAATCCCGCCTCGCAAACACTAGTTAAATTTCATTCTGCCATCCCTAACATCGCCGACACCTACCTACATTTTTGTTAACCCCTAATCTGCCGCCCACAACGTCGCAGACACTATAATAAATGTATTAACCCCTAAACCTAACCCCCCTAACTTAAATATAATTTAAATAAAACAAAAATAAAATTACTACAATTAAATAAATTATTCCTATTTAAAACTAAATACCTTTTAAATAAACCCTAAGCTAGCTACAATATAACTAATAGTTAGATTGTAGCTATTTTAGGGTTTATTTTTATTTTACAGGCAAGTTTGTATTTATTTTAACTAGGTAGAATAGTTATTAAATAGTTATTAACTATTTAATAACTACCTAGCTAAAATAAATACAAAAGTACCTGTAAAATAAAACCTAACCTAAGTTACAATTACACCTAACACTACACTATAAATAAATTAATTAACTAAATTAAATTAAACTAATTACAATTAAATAAAATAAACTAAAGTACAAAAAAACACTAAATTACAAACAAAAAAAAATAAAAAAATTTTAAACTAATTACACCTAATCTAATCCCCCTAATAAATAAAAAAAAAACCAAAATAATAAAAAGCCCTACCCTATACTAAATTACAAATAGCCCTTAAAAGGGCTTTTTGCAGGGCATTGTCCCAAAGTAATCAGCTCTTTTACCTGTAAAAAAAAATACAATACCCCCCCAACATTACAACCAACCACCCACACACCCAACCCTACTCTAAAACCCACCCAATCCCCCCTTAATAAAACCTAACACTAACCCCTTGAAGATCACCCTACCTTGAGACGTCTTCACCCAGCTGGGCCAAAGTCCTCCAAGAAGCTGGGAAGAAGTGGTCCTCCAGACGGGCAGAAATCTTCATCGGATCCGGGCAGAAGAGGTCCTCCAGAGGGCAGAAGTCTTCATCCAGATGGCATCTTCTGTCTTCATCCATCCGGAGCAGAGCGGGTCCATCTTCAATCCAGCCAACGCGGAGCATCCTCTTCCAACGAAGTCCAACCGAAGAATGAAGGTTCCTTTAAATGATGTCATCCAAGTGTCCCTTCAATTCCGATTGGCTGATAGAATTCTATCAGCCAATCGGAATTAAGGTAGGAAAAATCCTATTGGCTGATGGCTAATGTTGAGGGGGGTATTGTACTTTTTATTTACAGGTAAAAGAGCTGATTACTTTGGGGCAATGCCCCGCAAAAAGCCCTTTTAAGGGCTATTTGTAATTTAGTATAGGGTAGGGCTTTTTATTATTTTGGGGGGGCTTTTTTATTTTATTAGGGGGGATTATATTAGGTGTAATTAGTTTAAAAAAATTGTAATTTTTTTTGTAATTTAGTCTTTTGTTTTTTTTTGTACTTTAGTTTATTTTATTTAATTGTAATTAGTTTAATTTAATTTAGTTAATTAATTTATTTATAGTGTAGTGTTAGGTGTAATTGTAACTTAGGTTAGGTTTTATTTTACAGGTACTTTTGTATTTATTTTAGCTAGGTAGTTATAATAACTATTTAATAACTATTCTACCTAGTTAAAATAAATACTAACTTGCCTGTAAAATAAAAATAAACCCTAAGATAGCCCTAAGATAGCTACAATGTAACTATTAGTTATATTGTAGCTATCTTAGGGTTTATTTAACAGGTAAGTATTTAGTTTTAAATAGGAATAATTTATTTAATTGTAGTAATTTTATTTAGATTATTTTAAATTATATTTAAATTACGGGGGTGTGTTAGGGTTAGACTTAGGTTTAGGGGTTAATAACTTTATTATAGTGGCGGCGACGTTGGGGACAGCATATTAGGGGTTAATAATTGTAGATAGGTGGCGGCGACATTGGGGTTGGCAGATTAGGGGTTAATAAATATAATGTAGGTGTCGGCGATGTTGGGGGCAGCAGATTAGGGGTTCATAGGTATAATGTAGGTGGCGGCGGTGTCCAAAGCGGCAGATTAGGGGTTAATAATATAATGCAGGTGTCGGCGATGTCAGGGGCGGCAGATTAGGGGTTAATAAGTGTAAGATTAGGGGTGTTTAGACTCGGGGTTCATGTAAGGGTGGTAGGTGTAGACATATTTTTTCTTTCTCCATAGGAATCAATGGGGCTGCGTTAGGAGCTGAACGCTGCTTTTTTGCAGTTGTTAGGTTTTTTTCAGCCAGCTCAGCCCCATTGTTTCCTATGGGGAAATCGTGCACGAGCACGTTTAGCTAGCTCACCGCTGCCAGCTTTCATGTGCTAAGCAGCGCTGGTATTTAGGTGAGATGTGGAGCTAAATTTTGCTCAACGCTCACTTTTCTGAGGCTAACGCTGGGTTTGTAAAAACCTGTAATACCAGCGCTGTCTTAAGTGAGCGGTGAGAAAAAAAGAAGCGTTAGCACCGCACAGCCTTACCGACAAAAACTCGTAATCTAGCCGTAAGTGTTTAAACCTACCTACTCTAAACCGTTACTTCACTACCAGAGTTATTTCAACTAACTATTATTTGATTATCAACTATAACTCTATTATAAACCTGCTTCTTAAACTGAAAGTAACTTACTCTGACTTGACATTGTCAGCGAGTAGTTTTCATAGTGAGCAAAGGTCACCTGTATCCAGTAGCTACAAACTTACATTTATTCACTCACTGAATAGATATAGTCTAAAATAATATGTTGAACCGTGACAGAATAATCAAGCCTAAAACAATCTGCGTTTATTTTGTTGAATTCCTTTAAAACACACGTGTGTGTATAAAATGGATCCAGCGGAATTTACTACACAGCTGAACACACTGAATCAAAAAATTGATTATTTAGCCAGAGGTCTCACTGAAGTACAGGCAGAAAACACAGTGTTAAAAAATGTAATGAAAGACTTAATGTCTCCTAAAACTCACAAATCTCCTGAACCCCACATAAATCCACCAAAGATTTTTACATGGAAAAGATCAGAATATAGAAGTTTTAAAAACTCTTGCAATTTATTATTCACAATGAAACCACATACTTATTCAACTGATAGAATACAAGTTGGCACTATTATTTCTTACTTGTCTAGGGAACCCAGAACTTGGGCTGGTCATTTTTTTGAGACAAATAACCCTATTTTGAATTCAATTGTGGATTTCTTCTCTGCTATGACAACACTATATGAAGATGTTAATAATCACTTAATAGCCTTAAAACAGGGGAAGAGGCCTGTTGAGGAATATATTACAGAATTTCAAATGTGGTCAGCTGATTCTGAGTGGAATCAGATCAGTTTAAGGAACCAATTTAGGTTAGGCCTCGCTGAGACTTTAAAGGATGAATTATCGCGAATAGAGTTACCAAATACCTTAGAAGAATTAATTAAATTAAGTATTAAACTTGATCAAAGGATTTGTGAAAGAAAAGCAGAAAGACTTTCATCTGAACCTTACACAAGAAAACTTACAACCTCTTTTTCAGAAAAACCTACTTTAAGCTACACTTCTATGGTGATTGGCACAATTAAAGGCCCACTGTCACAGGAAGAAAAATCCAGACGTTGCAAATCTATGTCTATACTGTGCAAGTAAGGATCATCTGGTTTCCAATTGCCCAATCCTAGGCAGACAAAAATGGGGTAAGAATTTAAATATAAATTTACTTAAACCTAATATTCCTTCATCACATGTCTCATTGAGTTTATCATTACAGTGGGATCCACAACAACTCAAGATTGAAGCAGTAATAGATTCAGGAGCCTATGGGTTATTCATGGATCATACATTTGTCTCAGTTAATAAAATACCGTTAAGAAACAGAAACCTATCCATGTGAAAGTTATTGACTGTACCTTAAAGGATTACTTTCTGTTATAATTTTTAAGCTAAACAACTAACATATTAAAGTTAATAAACATTAATTAAAACCTACTGACTTATATTTTCTCCAAAACAAAGTTTCATAACGTTCTAAAAGTTATATATTTTCGCCGATGATGCCACGTTATCCTGCCCACTATTTTCAGCACTGAGTGTTCAAAATACTTAAACCAATAACTTTGTGTTTAAAGCGCCATTTTGAAACCTAGGTATTGTAAACGGATTGGTACAGAGCAAAGGATACCCACGGAGTGGGTTTGGAAAACAATTAAATTTGCAGACAAGATTTCTGATATACTGTAGAGATATGTTAATGAAATGCTATTGATAAAAAGGGTATTTGGGGTAGTTAGTTAGTAACAGGCATAGAAAATATTTACTTACAGTGGCCCTTTAATTCAGAATGGCCCTATAACACATCACACAATCCCTCTTCTTGTATCCACTCCTGAAGGACATACAGAACATTTATCATTTGATATTAAACCCATATCCTTATATCCAGTAATACTTGGCTACCCGTGGCTGTCCAAACACAACCCAGTCATTGAATGGAAAGAAAATAGGGTTACCCTCAAATCCCCTTATTGTCAAAGCACGTTATCCTCAATTAAGTATTTCCAACTTAAGCATAGCCATACCTCAAGATTATGAGGATTTGTCTGAAGTTGTAACATATGCCTGCCTGATATCACTGTCCCTTTAAGACTGCCTTCCCTGCTACTGACAATCATGCTGTTTTGGGCAGTATCTGCATTCAACTTACCTGCCTAATTAATCATGCATGCTCCTGATTCCCTCAGCCTCTTTTTAAAACATATCAGGCCTAATGTGCATTGCATTAGCTTTAAAGTTGTGTTCCAGAACAACAGAGGTCTGCGACTGTTACTGCGTGGATTTTACCAGCATATTCAAGCTACAACCTTTCCTTTTAGCTATGCTTAAAATCATCTAATCGCAAGTATCCATATAATTCCATTTTGTTTCCTGGACACTGCTACTTAACAAACTCTGAACTTTATTCTAAATTACAAGTATGCATTTGGTTATAATCACTCTCTAATTACTACAACAGCATCTTACTCAGAACTGTATAACTATTCTCTGCTACAAGTTGTCATAGCAGAAATATCCTCCTCCAAATATGTTAATATATTCAGAACTCTGCATCTATGTGTTCAGTTAAAAGCTTTCATGTGATTATCCAATATATGCAAAAACAGTATTTAATGCCTTAAACTTGCAACTTGTCTATCACCTGTGCTGCTCTGCTTATTTCTGTCATACAGCTCTATATAATATTATGTACTGTGAACCTGCAACAAATCTTAGTTTGCATCTATGAGTCAATCTTCTACCAGTTTACTCTAAGGCCTGAACATCCTACATTGCTATGTTTTTCTCTCATGAATCCTGCTTCTACTCCTATTAACTAACTATAAGTCACAGTGAAGCCAGAATATATTGTATACATATGTTGCACTCTCTATGAATTCTACAATAACTTCTAGCAACTATGAATCACAGAATATCGTCTATCCATGTCCAGGATACTCTTCCCCTGGTCAGGGGTCGGTGTCTCCAAATCCCTACCACTGCCCCGAGGGTCTGTGTCCTGAGCGCATGTACACCGGAACATGACAGAAAGCTAATGCCTAAAAAAAAGGGTTCTGCAGTGGTAGTGGAAGCACCAACCCATGAAGAAAAATAAAAAATTACAACCTATCTCAGACCCAAGCTATCCCTAAAGGAAAAACAGAAGATTTTCATATTTTTAAAAATTTAAAGACACAGTACTCCCATTCTAGAGTATCTTCTACTCATGTTCGGGGTTCCTATTTTGGTGAAACTGATTCTGAATCTGACTATGAAAATGAAGGAAATGTATCCATAGATTCAGCAGAAAAAAATTCAGATCTTAAAGGTTTAAAGAGACAGAACCACTTTTTTAGAATTTCATCTACTCCTTATGTTCATGATTTCCATTTTGGTGAATCGGATTCTGAGTCTGACTATGTAACTGAAGAGAAACATAGAAACATAGAAACATAGATATTGACGGCAGATAAGAGCCATAGGCCCAGCAAGTCTGCCCGACCTTACCTAACAGTATAAACTTATCTAGTTCGTAGGATAGCCCTATGCTTGTCCCATGCATTTTTAAAGTCCCCCACAGTGTTTGTTGCTACTACCTCTTGAGGAAGTTTATTCCATAAATCAATCACTCTTTCTGTAAAGAAGTGCTTCCTCAAATTACTTCTGAATCTACTACCCTTTAGCTTGAGCTCATGACCCCTTGTTCTTGAATTTTCCATTTTATGTAAAATACCCACAGCCTCAGTTTTACTAAACCCTTTAATGTACTTGAAAGTTGCTATCATATCACCTCTTTCCCTTCTCTCCTCTAAGATATACATATTTAGGTCATTGAGCCTATCCTGGTAAGTTTTATTTTTTAGACCATGTACCATTTAGGTAGAATGTATTAATAGATTCAGCAGAAAACATTCAGATCTTTAAAGATTTAAAGAGACAGGACTACTGTTCCAGAATACCATATATTCCTCCTGTTTGTGATTCCCATCCTGGTGATACTGACTCTGAGTCTGAATATGTTAACGAGGAGGATGACTTCACAGATTCAGTTGAACTGGCATAAGACTGGTATGAGTAAAACTTTAATTCACCACAAAATATGACAAAACCTCAACCTATTGGCTATAATGACATCCTGGGATGCTATATTTACTATATAGATGCTGTAGACAGCTCCCATCATGAAGCCTCTCATGGAAATACTGATCTTCCTATTTCTAATATTCCCAGGGATTCTGTAGATTGGACGGATTCAGAGCTGGAAGAAGCAACATCTGGTTTACAGACTGCTTTTTGGAGAAATGGTCTCCTCAAGAACTATGCTGATTTTTTTATCTCAGAATTATGCATCCAGTAATGAAGAGGATTTCTGTTCTCAAACTGATATAAGGTACTCCAGGCCACAGTGGCACCACCCTAAGAAGCCTCATATTGGGAAGAAATTTCAGTTATCTAAGCTCTCTAAAGAAAAGAAAAAGAAAATATTTCTGCCTACAGAAACTCTGAAGTGTAAAGAGGAACCTCAGCCTGAATCTCCTGTTTCAGTTTCTATTTTTCCAGATCCTCTCTTGCCTCATGATGCTCTCCACACCAAATTGGATGTTGTCTCTAGACGCCATCTGTCTGTTTTTTAAGCATTTAATGGTATCTCTTTGCAAACTCTACATTTACAAACACTGTTTTCCACTGCTGATTCCTTACATCCCTCCCATGCTGCCTCAATGTCTGTAAACCCTGTGCTAGAAGCAAAACATCACTTTGTTCCAGATATACAACCTTTCAGTTTTCAAGAGGGAGTCCCTGGAGAATTTAGCTCTGAAATTCAAACTCAAATAAGTATGCCTGCTGAATCCCAGAAAACTTCTCAGTCAGAATCTTGTGTCACAATTCCTCCACATCTACCTGAGAGTGCATATTTCAGTACACTCCACCTTCTCAAAATTCTTCTGTTACTGCATTTAAGAAAATGTTTTCCTTGTGAGATATTTCGCATCAACCTACATTTTCTACTACATCTGTTTCCTGTACAGGAATTCCTGATACTGAACCCTGTGAGGATATCATTGAACCTAGTTCCCAAGTGGACGTTCTTGACTCTGAAACTTGTACTAAAGTTTTTCAACAAGATTCCCCAGTGGCCATTCCTGTCCCTGTTTTCCATGATGATACTACTTAACCTGGTATCAAGGTGGACTCTCCTGTTTTTGACCCTGGTATGGGTATTCCTTTATTTAACCTGGAAATGGGTGTAATAATACTTGATCCTAAAGATAGCCATGCCCTCTACTCAGAAGCGAGTATGGTTCTTGGCTCTAAAGTGGGTCTTGCAAATTCTTTGTTTGTGAACCCTGAAGAAAGCCTTGCCCTCTGCTCGGAAGAGAGTATGGTTCCTGGCTCTAAAGTGGGTTCTTTTTCTTTTTCTATAGTTGAACCTGATCCCAGTACAAGTATCTCAGCAACTGTCCCAAATTTGGACACTCATGTTTCTAACCCTAATGAGGGCATACCATTCTTCAAGCCTCTTGCCCATGAACAAAGCCTTGACGCTGACACACCTATCCTCAGTTCTTCTGTCCTTGAACCTTGCCCTAGAGTGGGCATTCCTGTACCTGATCCTACTGAGGTTATTCCTGAAACATGCCCTGGAGTGCCCATTCCTGTACCTGATCCTACTGAGGTTATTCCTGAACCTTGACCTGGAGTGGGCATTCCTGTACCTGATCCTAATGAGGTTATTCCTGAACCTTGCGCTGGAGTGGGCATTCCTTCACCTGATCCTACTGAGGTTATTCCTGATCCTTGACCTGGAGTGGGCATTCCTGTACCTGATCCTAATGAGGTTCTTCCTGAACCTTGCCCTGGAGTGGGCATTCCTTCACCTGATCCTAATGAGGTTATTCCTGAACCTTGCCCTGGTGTGGGCATTCATATACCTGATCCTAGTGAGGACACTCTTGATTCTGAATCATGTTAGGACACATTTGATATTGAACCAGAAGATGGCAAGAACTGTTCAAATCTTGCACTCTACACTCCTACTTTGAAGAAAGCTCTGCTATTGGGTTAGAAGTGGCTATAGCTTTTTCTTTTGGAGTATATCTAATCCTCAGCCAAGAGGTTAATTCTGAGGGTACTCAAATCTCTGATCCAAAGGTGGTTAATCTAGATTACAATCCAGAATGCTGCAACTCTATTTCTGAAGTTGAGGAAAGCCTATTCATATGTCTAGGACTGGGTGCTTTTTCTTTGGCTGTGTACATGGTCATCTATCATGAAGTACATTCACCTAAAACCCTCAGAATGATTCTGTGGTTGGAAGCTCATTGTGTGTTACGTTCATGACTTCAAGTTTTGCTCTAATCATTTTCAAGATCTTTTGATACCTGAAATCCAGGGCCTTTGCATTGTCATTTTGCTTTTTCAAGAGATCTCCAACCCTCCTTTCTTGATTTTGGATTGGACTCACTACCTCCATGCATTCAACTTACCTGCCTAATTTATCATTCATGTACCTGATTCCCTCAGCCTCTTTTTAAAACATCTCAGGCCAAATGTGCATTGCATTAGCTTTAAAGTTGTGTTCCAGAATAACAGAGGTCTGTGACTGTTACTGCATGGATTTTACTGGATTATTTAATGCCTTAAACTTGCAACTTTTCTATCACATGTGCTGCTCTGCTTATTTCTGTCATACAGCTCTATATAATATTATGTACTGTGAACCTGCAACAAATCTTAATTTGCATCTATGAGTCAATCTTCTACCAGTTTACTCTAAAGCCTGAACATCCTACATTGTTATGTTTTTCTCTCATGAATCCTGCAGCTACTCCTATTAACTAACTATAAGTCACAGTAAAGCCAGAATATATTGTGTACATATGTTGCACTCTCCATGAATTCTACAATAACTTCTTGCAACTATGAATTACAGAATATCATCTATCCACGTCCAAGATACTCTTCCCCAGGTCAGGGTTTGGTGTCTCCAACTCTCCAAATCCCTACCACTGCCCCGAGGGTCTGTGTCCTGAGCGCATGTACACTGGAACATGACACAAGTGTTTGACTTAAAGGAAGCAGATGTTTTGCCACCTCACAGGCTATATGATTGTCCGATTGATATTAAACCAGGCTCTCAGATTCCTTTTGGGAAGATTTATCCCCTATCTGAGCCTGAATTGAAACACTTGAGACAATATTTAGATGATAACCTGAAAAAAGGTTTCATAACACCCTCTACCTAACCAGTAGCATCAGGTATCTTCTTTGTTAAAAATAAAGATGCTACTTTAAGACCAATAAGAGATTATAGGTCACTTAACAACATAACAATTAAAAAACGATACCCACTACCTCTGATCCCAGAACAATTAGAGAGATTAAAAGATGCCACTGTATACACAAAACTGGATTTAAAAGGCGCATACAATCTTATTAGAATTCGAGAGGGTGACGAGTGGAAAACAGCTTTTCGGACACGTTATGGACTTTAAGAATATAGGGTAATGCCCTTTGGTTTATGTAACGCCCCTGCCACATTCCAGTATTTCATCAACTATATCTTTAGAGATTTGATGGAAACTTGCGTAATTATTTACCAAGATGACATTTTGATATATTCAAAAGATATACAAGAACATATAAAACATTTTTGTTGGGTTCTAACCAGGCTGAGAGACCACAAATGTTTAGCAAAACTTGAAAAATGTAAATTCCATGTTAACCGCATTAAATTCCTTGGATACATAATCTCCCCCAAAGGAGTAGAAATGGATACTCATAAGATTTCAGCAATCCTTAACTGGCCCTGACCCAATACAGTGAAGGATCTACAAAGATTCTTGGGATTCTCAAATTTTTATAGGAAGTTTATCCTCAACTTTTCTTTGATTGTTAAACCTTTAACACACTTGACAAAACAAAACCAAAGGTTTACTTGGAATTCAGATGCACAATTTGATTTTGATGAACTCAAATCTAAATGTTCTACAGCTCCTATATTACATTTACCAAACCCACAACATCAATACATACTTGAAGTTGACGCATCAAATACTGGTATAGGAGTGTATTGTCTGAAAAAGAGACATATATTAGAGTGGACCACAGCTACTGACAAGACAATATATATATATATATATATATATATATATATATGTGTGTGTGTGTGTAGTGTAGCTAAGTGTGTTTCAGGGTGTTACATAAATATTACCCTTAAATAATATGTAACAACCTAGCACACACACAACTAGCAATTGATATATGAAGAAAGGAAAAAATAAATAAAGCAGCAGCTATCACTATAGCTGATGCAACAGGGTTAGTACAATTCAGCAGTGTAACTAGTTGCTTTAACCTCATATATGAAATTATGGATAAGGTTATATTTTGCATATATAGATGTTTGTGCACAAAACAAGGAATGGTAAAGGCTTATGGTTTTTTGGAAGCAATGAGAAAATGGATACTGGTAACGTATCATGAGCTCTTATAACTAGTGCACATAGAGGATAGCGCCAAAATGAACAGCTTGAGCAAAATGACATAAGAAGCAGAAGAACCCCCTTATTATTGGTACCTGATAGACCTATAGTTGGAGACTGGAATTCGGTAAAACCGCAAGTAAGGTAAGTGCTGTGAGCGGTTAGAAAGCAGCTGGAGTCGGCAGGAGAGTGGCGTGTGACGTCACAGAGGCCGGAGTTCCGGTTAACAAAGCAGTTCACTGCACAGGAAAAGCAGCTTGCTTGAGACAGTGCTCTGGGAGCGGTTTCTGCACAGACTGCAGGTAGAGGGTGGAGCTCAGGACTGGTCCGGATGAATCAATACCAAGCAATGAGTAAGTGAGAATTGCTGGTATTTAAGGCAAATGCAGGGGGATTTAAAGGGCCAGTGCTATGGTAACAATAGTTAGAGGCAATAAGCATGACAGAACACCCCCCTCCAGGAGCAGCACCGATGCTCAGGCACTAGGATGATCCGGGTGTCTCTGGTGGAATCTGGAAAGTAATCTGGGAGCTGAGATGTTGGTGGCTGGTTCCCAAGAGTTGTGCTCACTGGAGTAACCCTTCCATTTAATCAGATACTGAAGAACTCCCCTCAGACGTCTAGCATCCAAAATGTCCTCAACCTCATATTCCATGTTGGGGTCTACAGAAACTGAAGGTAGTGTTGTGTCCATGGGTTGGTTACGTAAGGTACGGTTAGGTTTAAGCAATGATACATGGAAAGTGGGATGTATTTTGAGTGAATTAGGTAAGGTGATACGAACAGCATTGCAGTTGATAATCCGCTGTACAGGGAATGGACCAATGAAGAGAGGTGAGAGCTTCCTGGATAGAGTTGATAGGCGACGATTTTTTGTAGAGAGCCAGACGAGATCTCCTACTTTGTATGTGGGTGGTGGAGTGCGCCGGCGATCATAATACTTTTTCTGTATAATCTTTGCGTCTTCGATTGCTTGTTTGACGGTTATGAAGTTTGAACTGATGGTGGAAGTTAAATCAGAAATGTGGGAATGATCCGAAACCAGTTCAGGAAAGTATTGGAAAGTAGGATGGAAACCATAGTTGACATAGAAAGGTGTCTGTTTGGTTGTGGAATGCAGCGTATTATTAAAGACGAATTCAGCGAAATGTAACTGTTGGGACCAGGAGTGTTGGTTAGTATGACAATAGGTTCGTAGGAACTGTTCCACCCATTGATTACACCGTTCCGTCTGTCCGTTTGTCTGAGGATGGTAAGAAGAAGAAAGGGATTTTTCAATGGAGAACTGTTTACAGAAAGCAGACCAAAGAGCGCTGGTGAACTGGGAGCCACGATCGGTCAAAATTTTCTTAGGCAAACCATGTAGCCTGATAACATTTGTTAATAGAAGTTGTATGGTTTCTGCTGCAGTGGGAAGTTTGTGATAAGGTATCAGATGGATTATTTTGCTGAAAAGATCCACTACTACTACTATAGTGGTGTTTTTGTCAGATTTAGGTAAATCCACAATATAATCCAGAGCGATTTCCTGCCAGGGTTTCTCGGGGGTAGGTATTGATAGTAGAAGGCCGTAAGGTGGTCTTTTGTTCCTTTTGGATATGGTACAAGTGGGGCAAGAGTTTATGAACTGTGTTACATCAGTTAACATGGTTGGCCACCAGTAAGATCTCTGTACCAGTTCCCTGGTTTTAGTTAGTCCACAATGTCCCCCAAGAGATGAATCATGAGCGGATCTGAATAGCTGGTCACGAAGAGATGGAGGGAGGTACAGTTTATTCCCGTAACAGTCCATCATTATTCTTCCTTAAAAGATGTACAGGTATTGTAGAATCTTTTATTTGTTCAGTTCGTAATAAAGGTACAGAATCTATCATAAACAAGAGGAAGTTTTCTTCAGGAATAATGTTTTGGGTTATGGTCTTTGCTATTGATGTTTGTGGAAGACGAGATAGTGCATCTGCCTTCCCGTTCTTGCTGGCTGGTCTGTTGGTAATGAGGAAATTAAATCGTGAGAAGAATAGATTCCAACGAACTTGACGGGCGGAGAGTGTTCTTGTGGACTTCAGGAACTGTAAGTTCCTATGGTCAGTGTAAACTATAGTTGTTGTTGTAGCTCCTTCCAATAGGTGTCTCCATTGTTCGAATGCGGCCTTTATGGCGAGCAGTTCCTTTTTCGCCGACTGGATAATTTCTCTCTGCTGTTGTTAAGGTACGGGAATAGTAAGCAACAGGGTGCAATGGTTGTTGTAGAGATTGTCGTTCTGAGAGGATGGCTCCAAGGGCAAAGTCAGAAGCATCTACTTCAAGAGTATATGGGAGTTCTGAGTTAGGGTAGCGCAGAATGGGTGCAGAAGTAAAACGTGATTTCAATAAATCAAAGGTATTTTGGGTGGCAGTAGACCAGGTGAATTTTATATTTTGTTTTGTAAGATCAATGAGAGGTTTAGCCAGAGAAGAGTAGTTTTTTATAAATTTTCTGTAGAAGTTGGCGAATCCCAGAAAACTTTGAACTTGTTTTCTGGAGGTAGGGACAGGCCAATCTACTACAGTTTTAATTTTTGTGTCGTCCATACGTATACCCTTATCAGATATTATGTACCCAAGGAACGGTATACTATTTGCATGAAAAGTGCATTTTTCTGCTTTTACATATAGAGAATTGCTTCTGAGTCTTGTCAGAACCTGACGGACGTGGGTTTTGTGTTCTGATAGAGTTTTTGAAAATATGAGAATGTCGTCTAGATAAATGACCACATAGGTATCCAGTATATCCTTGAAAATATCATTTATCAGGTGCTGGAAGGTGGCAGGAGCATTGCAAAGACCGAATGGCATGACTACATATTCGTATAACCCATAGCGAGTATGAAATGCAGTCAGCCATTCGTCTCCTGCCCTCATCCTGATCAAGTTATAGGCGCCCCTAAGGTCTAGCTTAGTGAAAATCTTAGAGCCCTCTAGACGCTTAATTAATTCGCTGATAAGTGGTAGGGGGTAACGGTTTTTTATAGTTATTTTATTTAACTGCCTATAATCTACTATAGGTCTTAGAGAAGCATCTTTGTTTTTCACGAAGAAAATCCCTGATGCTGCAGGAGAAGTTGATGGTCTTATAAAACCCTTTTTAAGGTTATCATCAAGGTAAGTTCTAAGGTGTAGTAATTCCGGTTTAGACAAAGGAAAAATGTGCCCACAGGGTATAGCTGCTCCTGGAAGTAGATCGATTGGGCAGTCATATGGCCTGTGTGGTGGGAGATTTTCTGATTGTTTCTTGCTGAACACATCAGTAAAATCTTCATAATCAGTGGGCACATTTGTATACAACCTTTCAGGGGAAGGTTGAAGTAGGAGTTGGGGGTAACAAGTTACCTTGCAGTATTCAGATCTGAATTGTAGAGAAAGAGATGACCAAGAGATGAGAGGATCATGTTGCCTAAGCCACTGTAAACCTAAAATTAGAGGAAAATCAGGTGAGGTAATGATATCGAATTTGATATACTCCCTATGGTGACACTCTGTTGACATTAAGATGGGAGTTGTTTCAAACAAAACAGGTCCTGTAGACAAGACCTCACCATCTATCCCTCTCAAATGAACAGGAGACAATTTCTTATGCAGGGGTATTTTATTAGTTTCACAAAAGGTTACATCAATGTAAGAGAGGGAGGCTCCGGAGTCAATAATCCCTTGGACGGTCACCCGAGTTTGATCCCACTGTAAAACAAGATTAGTTTTACAATACTGATTGCTTTTGAGTACAGTTTTAATTGAGGGAGAAGGAGTAAACAGTTTACCCTTTCTTTGGCGAATGAGATTAGGGCAATCTCTGACCCCATGATCTTCAGAGGCACAGTACATGCACAGGTTATGAGTGCGACGTCTTACCTTTTCCTGGGAACTTAGGGGTCCTCTTAGGAAGGTGATGTCCATAGGTTCTGGTGGGGGTTTTGAATGTGTACTGGGTGGGTTGGTTGGAAACCTTGGTCTAGAGGGTGAGTCATCACTAGTTCTCTCGTGATGTCTTTCCCTGAGCCTTCTATCTATGCAGATACAGAGATCTAGTTCCAGAGTAGGAGGTATTTGGGTGCGAGATAGCTCATCCTTAACAGCATCCGACAACCCCAACCGAAATTGATTTCGGAGAGACAGGTTGTTCCATTGGGTGTCGGGAGCCCACCGCTTGAATTCTGCTATATATTCCTCTACCTCTCTTTTCCTCTGCCTTAAGGACCTCATGGCGTTTTCAGCCGTTTGCTGCTTAAAGGGGTCCTCATAAATTTGTGATAAGGCAGAGAAAAAAGAGTCCAAGGAATTGAGTATGTCATCATTGTGCTCCAGAAAAGTATTGGCCCATGCCCTAGGCTCAGCCCTTAAGTATGAAATTGTTGTCATAACGTTTACCCTATCATTAGGATAGGTATAAGGTTTGAGAGTAAATAATAAATTTTTAAATTCCCTAAATATCTTTCTATCTCCAGAGAAAGGTTCAGGGGTACTAATGTGGGGTTCTAGAGGAGGGGGCTTCCTATCAACTACCTCCTTGATATAAGTTTTTAAATTGTCATTTTCAAGTTTTAATGCAGTAAGACCTTCATTTAATAAATCTACCTTGTTAGTTAAGGTTTGTATGTGTGTATTCATATCAGTTGGGTCCACTTTAAATGGCTTCGTATTTCTGTAATGTCTGAAAAAGAGACATATATTAGAGTGGACCACAGCTACTGACAATATATATATATATATATATATATATATATATATATATATATATATATATATATATATATATATATATATATATATATATATATATATATATATATATATATATGTAGTGTAGCTAAGTGTGTTGCAGGGTGTTACATAGATATTACCCTTAAGTAATATGTAACAACCTAGCACACACACAACTAGCAATTGATATATGAAGAAAGGAAAAAATAAATAAAGCAGCAGCTATCACTATAGCTGATGCAACAGGGTTAGTACAATTCAGCAGTGTAACTAGTTGCTTTAACCTCATATATGAAATTATGGATAAGGTTATATTTTGCATATATAGATGTTTGTGCACAAAACAAGGAATGGTAAAGGCTTATGGTTTTTTGGAAGCAATGAGAAAATGGATACTGGTAACGTAACATGAGCTCTTATAACTAGTGCACATAGAGGATAGCGCCAAAATGAACAGCTTGAGCAAAATGACATAAGAAGCAAAAGAACCCCCTTATTATTGGTACCTGATAGACCTATAGTTGGAGACTGGAATTCGGTAAAACCGCAAGTAAGGTAAGTGCTGTGAGCGGTTAGAAAGCAGCTGGAGTCGGCAGGAGATTGGCGTGTGACGTCACAGAGGCCGGAGTTCCGGTTAACGAAGCAGTTCACTGCACAGGAAAAGCAGCTTGCTTGAGAGAGTGCTCTGGGAGTGGTTTCTGCACAGACTGCAGGTAGAGGGTGGAGCTCAGGACTGGTCCGGATGAATCAATACCAAGCAATGAGTAAGTGAGAATTGCTGGTATTTAAGGCAAATGCAGGGGGATTTAAAGGGCCAGTGCTATGGTAACAATAGTTAGAGGCAATAAGCATGACAAGGAGCTATACTTTCTCAAAGATCTAACCAGTCTTCTCCTTTACATACCATAGCATTTTACTCAAGAACCCTTCAACCAGCAAAAAACAACTATTCAGTTGGAGACAAATAGCTTTTGGCTATAAAATATGCTTTAGAATCCTGGTGTCATTTGCTCGAAGGGGCTTTACAACCATTCCTGATATTCACTGACTATAAAAACCTAGAATATTTTAAGAAGAAAACCACACTATCTTCCAGACAGGTACGCTGGAGTCTATTCTTTGACAGGTTCAATTTTCTCATAACTTACAGACCAGGATCAAAAAACACGAAGTCTGACGCCCTATCTGGTGTCTCTGAAGTTATACCTAACTCTAATCTTCCAACAACAGTCATACCAGCTACAAAGTTTCTTGCCACTTTCACTACATTGGAGATGGATATACTAAAATCTCTAGACTCCGATACTGATATTCCTATAAATAGTCTTAACAAAAACTCTAATGGTTTATACTATCATGGAGACTATCTATATATTCCCTCAGAACTACGTCATTCCATAATGACACATTTTCATGATTCTCTTTTAGCAGGTCATCCAGGAATTAAGAAATCAATTGAACTGATCCATAGATCTTTCTGGTGGCCTCATAAGGATGATCACATTGAAGAATATGCAAAGACATGTCATATCTGTGCCAGGAACAAATCTGAGCATAAAAAATGTTTGGTTTACTTACACCACTTCCAATTCCAGAGACCCCTTGGACAGTAATCTCTATGGACTTCATTGTTGAACTGCCTCCCTCTCAACAACATAATACCATTATAGTTGTAATAGACCACCTAACCAGACTGGCACACATTATTCCCCTCATACACCTACCAAGTGCTTCAGAAACAGCAAAAGCCTTTTTCTCACAAATTGTAAGGCTCTCTGCAAATTATTACTAATCGATTCTAGATTGTCCACATCATACCATCCACAGACTAATGGGCTTACAGAAAGGACAAATCAGATTTTAGAGCAATATTTGAGATGTTACATTTCACACCTCCAAGATGATTGGTTTTCTCTGTTGCCCATGGCTGAATTTTCTTAAAATCAATCCTTTACTAGTTCGACTAAAATGACACAATTTGTTGCCACATATGGTTATCATCCAAATACCATTTCAATAACAACACATTCTGATACTTCTCCATCAGCAAAAGACTACACTTCTAAAGTCAAGAGTTATCTTGATGTTCTAAAATTATATCTCTCTGAGGCTAAAGCTAAACAAAAGACTTACTATGACAAACGACATAGACCAGCGCCTACATATAAAGTCGGAGACTTGGTTTGGCTTTCAACCAAACATTTACACATGGGAGTACCCTCAAAGAAATTAGCCAATCAATTCATTGGTCCCTTTCCTATCGAAAAGATCATTAATCCATCAGCTGTTATTTTGACTTTGCCTTACTCCCATCAGGACGACCCATGAAGAACTCATAAACCTGAACCCCCAATTTAATGTGGAGATCATTTGGAATATGAAGTTGAACAAATTCTTGATTCTAGACTTTTACATCACCGATTGGCGTATTTGGTTAAATGGCAACACTATCCTCCTGAAGAGAATTCTTGGGTATCAGTTTCTGATATTCATGCTCCTCGATTATTGGCTAACTTCCACAAGAGGTTCCCTAACAAACCATGTGCCGAATACTCTGTGCGGATTCCTTGAGGAGGGGGATATATAACATACCTGTACCTTTAAATCCTAAATACCTCCCCCTCTCCTCTCTCCCTTTAAATTCCCACTTCCTGCTTATCCAAATTGCTTGATTATTGAGTATACATTTTGCCTAGTATTGCTCTCTAACTCTTAGAGTTGTTTTTGCTTACTGAACTTTTGTTACCATTGAATCCCTGGAAGTTACTGTCTGTGTACAACCAACTCTCTATTTCCTATTGTACCCAGCAGTCCAGAATTCATCTCCTCCGTTCACAGACACTGTCTGTGCATTTGCAGCTTATCCATTTCATTTACACGCTTTTCAGTCTCTCGCAGATGCTGTCTGTGCACCTCCAGCTGAAGTAATTTCACCTGCACACTGTTCAGTCTCTCACAGACGCTGTCTGTGCTCCATCATATCATCACATTCGGATGCAAGCTCTCTGGTCTTACCGCAAGTACTCTGTATAACAAACTGCCTTGTCAATCCTTTTACATATTATTTCAACTAACTATTATTTGATTATCAACTATAACTCTATTGTAAACCTGCTTCTTAAACTGAAAGTAACTTATTCTGACTTGACATTGTCAGCGAGTAGTTTTCAAAGTGAAACTTTGTTTCTTTCTGTTCAGTATCACTGCTACTTTTCAGGCACTTGCTCATTAACCAGTTCAATAGTGAGCAAAGTTCCCCTGTATCCAGTAGCTACAAACTTACATTTATTCACTCACTGAATAGATCTAGTCTAAAATAATATGTTGAACTGTGACAGCGGCAAATTAGCGGTTAATAAGCTTAATGGCGGTTTAGAGGTTACTTAGTAGTTCATGGGTGTTAGTGTACTTTGTAACATTTTAGTTATGAGTTTTGTGAAACATTTTTGTTACACAAAATCCATAACTACTGCTCTCAGATGGCGGTATGGATCGTGTCAGTATAGGCTGTAATGCAAGCATTCTAGCCTGAACATACAACCTGTAATACTGGCGCTATGAAAACCCCGCACTCAAAAGTCATTTTATTGAGTGCGGAATGGATGTTGTGTTACAGGCTAAAATGCTTGCGTTACAGCTATACCGCCGCAACTTGTAATATGCGTTCCTGGCTATTCCATGTGCAATGGCCAATTTTTCAGCAGCATAGCTGTACCGTAAAACTTGTAATCTAGACTTATGGTGGGCGGGCCAGGGAGCGGCAGCAATGGAGTAGAGCTCTGCTGACAATCTCTCCAAATAACATCTTCTGCCACCCCAAATTGGCCCAACAACCATTTCCTAGGTTTGGAGGAGAACCGGAACAGTGGGACCCATCCATTGAAGTAGTTGGAGGTCACGATCGACACCTCCGCCGCCGGAAATAACATACGAATGGTCACGACTAGTCCTCTTCCAAACCTGCTACATACGCAGGTAACAATTAAGCCGCAAGGATCAACAGCCACTGGAGATAGACCGGAGGGGAGACTGAAGGAGTGGAAAGTCCAGCAGACCTGTGGAAGGACATCGAGGTATAAGGGGAAATATAGGAGCCCATGTGGGTGATAGCCTTAGACTGAACCACTGATTATAGAAAAGGCTCATGTCCCATCCTGCAGGCCGTATCAGATACTCGCCTATATACACACTACAGGCAAAATTGACCCCTTCTCCTCTATCCATAATCCTACTAGACTGTTAACAAAGCCCCCATTCTATGCAGCACTTCAACTGTAGGAGAAATGTGTGACAGGCTAAACCCCACCATGGGAGCAATATATAAGCAAGGCGCAGAGAGCTAGCTGATGGCTGGCATTAACACCCTCGCAACCACTTTTTGAAAGAGCCTACAATCAATCATATTGAGATATATTCTGTCCTGAATAAACTACATGGATAACTGAAACTTCTAGTGCTATATTTATAGTTTACACATCTAACACTACCCATCCTGCATTCTCCTCTCATCTGCATGCACAAATACTATAATATGTTTAACAAACAGACTGATAAAATGTCACACAGGCAGAAACAAAGTGAGAGGAAATCTAGACAACACCCTGAAAATAGATCACAACGCAATAATTTAAGAATTGTAGCACTGCCTGAATCTGTACCTAACACAGCACTTCTTCATTTTGTTGAAAACACTCTTCCTACACTCCTGAAAATACCAGAAGAAGATACCCCTTTTGAAGCAGAGAGAGCACATAGGGTGGGAATCCCAGGACGACAAAACAATTTAAATGGTCCACCGAGGCAGGTAATGGTTAAATACCAGAACTTTAAAGATAAAATTCAGATTCTCAGGGTCTATAGACAAGCTGGCCCCTTGGAATATGAAGGCAAGCGTATATATCTCTTCCAAGATTACTTGGCAGAGATTACAAGAGAGAAGAGAGTTCTCTCCTCATTGCAAAAGACTATTGGAGGAAGGGAGGTCTGTGACCCTACTGTTCCCGGCAAAACTGAAGCTCCAAACTGCTCGAGGACATAAGTTCTTTGAATCTGCCAAACACCTGCAATTATCTCTGGACAAAGAAGAAGAAGAGAACAGAAGCACATCCTCAAAGGGAAATACGACCTGAAGCAGATATAGATCTTTTGATCTTGTACCTAAGCACTGGATATTAACACCCCCCTGTTTATTGGGGGACATGTAGACATTTGGTATGCAAAAAGTGGTTGAACATTTTCTAACTCCTATGAAGGGGTGCTGGTAGATTGGAATGAAACACCTAACTGACCTCTCTACACGAGGTCTCCCTAGGGAAGGTTGTGTCTATGTTAGTTTGTTTCTTTGTTTGTCTGTTTGTGTTTTTGTTATTGATAATGTTCTGTTTTTGCGTGCCTTGAAGCCTGTTGGGCTTACTGACCTGTTTTTTTTATTCTTTAGTGAATGCCAGAACTACCACTCTGACTCCTGGATTATCTTATCGCACAAAAATGAAGGAGAGACTACTCTGACAAATGCCCAAGTTGTAACGTATGTAAATGCTACTATATACTACAACACACACTGCGACACCCCACTTGCATTACCATCACATGACAGATAAAACATTTAAAATACTAGCGTGGAATGTGGGGGGCATTAAGTCTCCCATAAAAAGAAAAGCCATATTAAATCACCTGAAATCACATAAAGTAGATATAGCGATACTAGAGGAGACACATTTAAACACACATGAACACCAAAAGTTAAAACAAATGTGGGTTGCAGAAGTCCTTCACACCACCTATGAGACACGTAGAGCGAGGGGGGTGGCTATATTATTTCGTAAGAACTTAGACTACACTATAATCAAATCCGAGTGTGACCCGGAGGGATGATACATTATCACTCACATAACAGTTGAGACTCTCCCCATGGTGTTGGTGAGAATATATGCCCCTAATGATAGGAAACCAGAATTTTGGCATCAACTTCAACAGAAATTGCGGGACACCCAAGTGGACACAATTGTATTAGGGGGAGACCTTAATATAGCCCCAAAAGTTCCAGCAAACAGATTTAAAAATCCACAATCAACTCTACACAAACCTTCTGTGCCTAAATACCATAAAAGAGATTCTAGACTATTACGTAAATTTATCAACACCCTTCACCTATGAGATATTTGGAGAGAACGCAACCCAGACTTCAAAGACTACATATGTCTCACCACATCCAAAGATACTCTATCAGGTATTGATATTTTTCTGGTGGCAGGGGAACTGAGCACTAAAATCTGAGATGCCAAAATCCACCCCATAACTATTTCTGACCATGCTCCTATCTCAATCCAAATTTCTACGACTAAAAACTCTTTCAACAAATTGAGATGGAGATTTTCCAATTTTTTGTACAAATATGTCAACTTACATAGATACCTCATTGAGCACTGGCAGACCTTTCAGGCGGTTAATGCACAACATAGTAATGACTTACCTCTCTACTGGGAGACAGCTAAGGCAGTCCTCCATGGAGTTATTAGCTCATATGCAGCAGAGGTTACCAAAAAAAGCAAAATGAAAGAAGACCTTCTTTTGCGACAGATGACAAATGCTTACAATAAGTACCTGAGGTCCCCAACTGCACAGAATAGGACTAGGTATAAGGAGACAAAAATTAACAGAGATGCTTTCCTACACCAAAAAGCTATATATTCGCTCTCACACTCCCAAGCTAGATTTTATAGGTTTGGCAACAGAACTGGTAAATATTTGGCAAGAATCACTAAACTCACACGTAAGCAGACCACAATTCTAGCAGTTAAAGACAAAGGCCAAATGCTAGCTTAAACGCACCAATAACACTCCCGTAGGTAACACACGTTATTAAAAACCTACCGACAGAAAAGACACCAGGACCAGATGGTATGCCAGGAGAGTTATACAAATTGATGCAGGCAGAAGTGGGGGATACACTAATTAGGCTTTTTAACCACCTTTTACAGGAGGAGGCCCCAATATCCCAAAGGTTCACAGAAGCCACTATAACTATTATTCCAAAATCAGGCAGAGACCTGCTACTTCCTAGCTCTTATAGTCCCATTTCCCTACTCAATTCGGATTACAAAATATTCACTAAAATACTAGCAAATAGACTGGCCCCAATACTCCCTTCCTTAATACACCCAGACCAAACGGGCTTTGTCAAAAACAGATCCTCTGTCTGTAATGTACGGAAAGTACAATTAATCCTTTCATATTACGAAAAGATGAGAAAGGAGGGGAGACTGCGAGAATTGCCGGAAGCCTGCTTACTCCTGCTTGAAGCGGAGAAAACTTTTGATAAAGCCCTGTGGGATCACCTTTATACAGTATTAACGGAATGTGGGTTTCAGGGACAATTCGTAACAGCTATTCGGACAATTTACACAAACCCAACAGCATCCATTCTCATAAATGGTGACACTACCCCCCCTTTCCCGCTTAAACGAGGTACCAGACAAGGATGCCCATTATCTCCTTTATTATTGCAATTGAGCCCTTAGCCATTAAAATTAGAGACCAGATTCCAAGTTTAAATCTAGGGAATGCTCCATCTCCATCTCCAAACTCCATCTCTCATTGTTTGCAGATGACATTTTACTGTATATCACTGATCCACTAGTGAACATACCCCAAGTTATGTCCTTGATAGAGCACTTTGGGATTATCTCAGGCTATCAGGTCAATAAGACCAAATCAGAACTTCTATGGTTGAACCCACACCACACCCAAAACATTAGAGAATTCAAGTTCAAAATAATAACCAAAGATTTTACGTACTTGGGAGTGAAACTCTCAGATAATACAGACTCTTGGTATGACTCCAACTATAAGCCACTATTTTTAGAAATTGCGGCACTATTCAAGACCTAAAATGCCTTGCCTTTGGCTCTCACAGCGAGAGTTAACCTAATTAAAATGATAATTTTTCCCAAACTGCTCTATTTGTTCGAAATGCTCCCTGAACTGTTGTCTAAAAAAGACTTACAAATGTTGAACTCCATAATTACTAACTTTGTATGGAGAGGGAAAAAACATAGACTTAGTCTCTGTAAATTATGCACCCCTGTACTAAAGGGAGGTTTGGGACTTCCGGATTTACAGCTCTACAACTGGGCAGAACAACTTAAATATGTGATGGACTGGTGGTTAGACAAAGATGACTTCACAATTCCTGATCTTGAAAAAGAGATTGTCCGGCCCTGGTCTCTTTCCTTCCTCCCACACTTACACCATTTGTAGGGCCGATCAAGATATGGCACAAACTATGTAAACATTTCCACATTTCCCCACATAAGACTAAATTTCTACCACTTAGAGGAAACCCGACCTTCATACCAGGCCTCACTACCCAGACCTTTAAGATATGGGAACAAAAGGGGCTTCGACACATACGTGACTTACTAATGTTAGACGGTAACACAGTAATTCCATTTGTGGACTTGATGACTAAGTACAATATTCCAAAACAACATCACTTCGCTTATTTACAGGCAAAACATTACATAAACACACTGAGAGATTCAAAAACATTGGGAATCACCATAGATTTGATAGACAAAAGAGTCTCTTGGGTGCAGCAGGGTATCCGATCTATCTCACCCATATATAAGCTACTGCAGGAGGACCCTGGTAACAGGGTAGTATCTGAATTGGCATGTGACTGGTCAAACAGGTTAGGGTCAGTACTCACGGAAGCTCAGATTCTGAAAAGTGTTGAAGCAGTTAGGAAGACCACCTTATCTATGGACTCTAGAGAGTCACATATTAAACTACTACACAACTCATACATCACTCGTAGAGACTATCAAAAGTGGGGCTCTGCGCAGGCACAATGTTGCAGTAAATGCAGACACCCTGAACCGGACCTTATTCATATGATTTGGCAATGCCCATGTCTCCAGAAGTTTTGGCGCATGCTATCACATTGGGTAGGCTCTCTTTATCACATTTGAATACCATTTACCCTAGGAACCGTGCTATTTGTGGACCTTAAAGAGCAAACAAATCCACAGCATAAACTAATAGGTAACGTGATTTTACTGGCAAGGAAACTTATTCTTTGCCACTGGTTAGAAAAGAGACCCCCAACACTGATAAAACTCAAACATTCACTTACTCGTCAGTTGTTTTGCGAACAGGCTGGGAGATATAACAATTAGAACAACCAACTTTATCAAAAAATGGGAACCATACATAACATCACTACCTATACAGACCCAAAAACAAGTAATGACACCCCTAAGAAATACAGAGTACATTCTCAACGCCCAGCTTAGGGGGGAGTGGAAACTATGGGATTAAAAGCCCCAGACTAAAAAGAAGACTCTATCTAACATAATCCAACAAGACAGCTATAACTCCAGAATGTGCCCGGGAGATCAGAGTGGTCAGGACATGAATCCTACAAGGTATTGTTATGCAAAACTATTATTAATACATGTTGAAGTCTGCCCTTGGGGACTTCAGTACACCTAAACTCTGTTTTGTTTGTTAGTTGTTTTAGATTTAGACTTAAAAATAGAAAATGTCTAGATTGCCTTGTTTGCATATTTTAGGCAAGTTTTCTGCGGAAAGACTTTATTGAGACACAGAGTGTTCAAAGGAGGTTTCAGCAAGTAACATCATCTAAACACTGAATGGAACTCAAGAGACAGTAAATTTTACTTATTCACTTTACTTATTTTTAATTATTCCTTGAAACCTGAATACTCTGAGACAACATTAACAAAGTATGAAAATGCTATGTATTTTGCAGAGAAATTGTAATCATTTGATCTATACTTTAATTGTAAATGAAGGTAATCAATAAAAATACGTTATAAAAAAAAATCTCATAATCTAGCTGTCTGCTTTTTAACTCATTTGTCAGGAATGACTATCAGAGAGGGCCTACTACAGGCTAGAGCAGGGAGAGGGGCGGCATGAGCACGCACTTGTGCAATGTCAAATTCTGGCAGCCGATGTTGCATGACAAGTCTCAAATGTAGACAGAAAGTTTCCCTGTTTTGGACTTTAATAACTGGAGGCCATAGTGTTAAATATAATATATTATATATTAATTTGAGAGGTATTTAATATTAATAATATTTTTTTTAATATTTTTTAAAAAGGACATGATTTTGAATTTGTAAGGTGTCCAGTTTAGAATTCATAAAATGTAGAAAATTAGTAAAAAGTTATAAAAATTGATAACAAATACAAATTTAATAAAAGATAATAGGGAAGAATTCATAGACTAATTTAATGATGATAAAACTTATGGTAAAAAGGTAAATTTTTGGTGAAGCCATGAAATAAATGAAATAAATGAAATAACTCAATTTTTAAGGTTCTTTATCTAACAATTAAAACTTGGTATAAAATAAGCCACACAAAAATTATTTTTACAAATATGTATACATATATATTTAGAATGGAAGTTTGATGCAAAATAAGTTTATTGCAACCAGTATAAATAACATACTCAATTTTACTCCAGCATTAGTCCTAATAAACCTCCAGATAATTAAGTTACAATGAAACAATTAAGGAAAGTATCATTCAATTTGCAGACTATTTAAGTCTCCACAGGATGGCCACAGATTATCCTCTGACGGAGTGAGCATAGACGCTCACGAAACACGTAAAGGTCACGTGACGCTTATTCGGGATGTCACTTCCTGTCGGCACACTACTCTGCAGCGGTATTTGTAACGATACCACTGTTCTATGCAGATTTTTATTACCACTTTTCTATGATAGATATTAACACTTTTTAATACATATATTAAAGTAATTGTTGCTATATTTTCGACCTAGCTCTAGATAAAATCTGACAACCCCTTAACTATTCACTTATTGTAAGATATACACTGAGCGAACAGTGGGTTTCATACAATGTTCTGATCTTTACTAAGAAGATTGAGACAGCAGCCGGGTTTAACATGAAATAGAAGTATTTTTTGGAGGTCTACTACTGGAGTCACCGAAATGGATGAAATCAACTATAAATACATCTTACTAAATACCTCAGGTGAGCGGATAATAGCGTTTGCCATTCCCAGTTGAGTACAATTCTAATATAAGAAATATATATTGCTGTCTTCCACCTTTTCTTTACATGTATGCTGATCACTTCCTCTGGAAGCGCAATACCATAGCTATATATATATATATATATTATGATTTTTTTTTGGTTACAATTACATCAGTATTTAAATGTAATTAAATAGATAAATACTATTGATTTAACTGTTGTAATGTTATTGCTTAAAATGATGTTCATCACCAAAAACAATGAGCAAGTAAAGCTAAGAATAACACGTAGGTAGCAGATTCACTTTTTTTTACAAATAGAGGACAAAGTTAAAGTGACACTCAAGTCAAAATTAAACTTTCATGATTCAGCTAGAGCAGGCAATGTTAAACTACTTTCCAATTTTCTTCCCTTAACAAATTTGTGCAGTCTTTTTATATTTAAACCTTTTGAGTCACCAGCTTCTACTGAGCATGTGCAAGAATTCACAGAATAAACGTGTATGAATTTGTGATTGGCTGATGGCTGTCACATGGTACGTGTATGCATTTGTGATTAACTGATGGCTGGCTCAATGGTACAGGGGGAGTGGAAATAGATATAACTTTGAAATTTGACAGAAAAAAATCTACTACTGGTTTTAAGTTCTGACTTAGTGCTATTGCATCGCCTTTCTATCATGCATTTGTTGATTTTACAAATCTACTGTATTTACGGGTCCTTTAAACAAGCTAAGTTTATCAGTTCATATTACCTTTTTCTTTGAAAGTTGATTGGAATATTACATCTTTTTATGATAAAGCCAATAGGAAACTATGTATTGGTCATAAATATAAAGAAAAAGAAAATGTGCTTTAATCACAAACTTACAAATAAAATAAATATTAATGGTATTATTTAATTAAGTCAGTTTGTTTGATTTGTCATATTTTTAATTCTTTCAATTTTTTTTACAGAAATATTACAAATTGATAAATATTACTTGTTTGGCATTAAAATTATTGAGCTTTTCTTCCTTTTTTTTATAGCTTTTTAACATAAGGAATGGACCGCCCTCTCAGACCGGACCGGGTACACATCCTAAGTCACTGTAAACTCCACAGCCCTGAATACTGACAGACAGCTGTACAGTTCCCAGAAACCCAGGCAGTTAACCCCTGAGCTGCCTGGGTGACCAGTCCCATGGGTATGTATCAACACAACACATGCGGCTAGATTTAGAGTTCTGCGTCCAAAGGGGTGCATTAGCTACCCGTGTTTTTTTTTCCCCGCACCTTTTAAATACCGCTGGTATTTAGAGTTCACAGAAGGGCTGCGTTAGGCTCCAAAAAGGGAGCATAATTTACCGCCACTACAACTCTAAATACCAGTGGTGCTTACGGACGCGGCCAGCTTCAAAAACGTGCTCGTGCACGATTCCCCCATAGGAAACAATGGGGCATTTTGAGCTGAAAAAAAACCTAACACCTGCAAAAAAGCAGAGTTCAGCTCCTAACGCGGCCCCATTGTTTCCTATTGGGAAACACTTCCTAAGTCTGCACCTAACACCCTAACATGAACCCCCAGTCTAAAAACCCCTAACCTTACACTTATTAACCCCTAATCTGCCGCCCCCGCTATCGCTGACCCCTGCATTACACAATTAACCCCTAATCTGCCGCTCCGTACACCGCCACAACCTATGTTATCCCTATGTACCCCTAATCTGCTGCCCCTAACACCGCCGACCCCTATATTATATTTATTAACCCCAAATCTGCCGCCCCCAATGTCGCCTCCACCTACCTACAATTATTAACCCCTAATCTGCCGACCGGACCTCACCGCTACTCTAATAAATGTATTAACCCCTAAAGCTAAGTCTAACCCTAACCCTAACACCCCCCTAAGTTAAATATAATTTAAATCTAACGACATAAATTAACTCTTATTAAATAAATTATTCCTATTTAAAGCTAAATACTTACCTGTAAAATAAACCCTAATATAGCTACAATATAAATTATAATTATATTGTAGCTATTTTAGGATTAATATTTATTTTACAGGCAACTTTGTATTTATTTTAACAAGGTACAATAGCTATTAAATAGTTAATAACTATTTAATAGTTACCTAGTTAAAATAATTGCAAAATTACCTGTAAAATAAATCCTAACCTAAGTTACAATTAAACCTAACACTACACTATCAATAAATTAATTAAATACAATACCTACAAATAAATACAATTAAATAAACTAACTAAAGTACAAAAAATAAATCTAACCCAAACCCCCCTTAAATAAACCTAACACTAAGCCCCTGAAGATCTTCCTACCTTATCTTCACCACACCGGGTATCACCGATTGGTCCAGGCTCCGATGTCTTGATCCAAGCCCAAGCAGGGGGGTTGAAGACATCCATCCTCCGGATGAAGTCTTGATCCAAGCGGCGGCTGAAGAAGTCCATCTTCGGGCAGAAGTCTTCATCCTATCCGGATAGAAGAGGACATCCGGACCGGCAAACATCTTCAGCCAAGCGGCATTTTCTATGTTCTTCCATCCGATGACGAGCGGCTCCATCTTCAAGACCTCCAGCGCGGATCCATCCTCTTCTTCCGACGACTAGACGATGAATGAAGGTTCCTTTAAGGGACATCATCCAAGATGGCGTCCCTCGAATTCCGATTGGCTGATAGGATTCTATCAGCCAATCGGAATTAAGGTAGGAAAATTCTGATTTGCTGATGGAATCAGCCAATCAGATTCAAGTTCAATCCGATTGGCTTCAGCCCCCCGCTTGGACTTGGATCAAGACATCGGAGCCTGGACCAATCGGTGATACCCGGTGTGGTGAAGATAAGGTAGGAAGATTTTCAGGGGCTTAGTGTTAGGTTTATTTAAGGGGGGTTTGGGTTTGATTAGGGGTATGTGGGTGGTGGGTTGTAATGTTGGGGGGGTATTGTATGGTTTTTTTTACAGGCAAAAGAGTTGTTTTCTTTGGGGCATGCCCTGCAAAAGGCCCTTTTAAGGGCTGGTAAGGTAAAAGAGCTTTTCTAATTTTATTTTAGAATAGGGTAGGGCATTTTTTTATTTTGGGGGCTTTGTTATTTTATTAGGGGGCTTAGAGTAGGTGTAATTAGTTTAAAATTGTTGTAATATTTTTAATATGTTTGTAAATATTTCTCTATTTTTTGTAACTTAGTTCTTTTTTATTTTTTGTACTTTAGTTAGTTTATTTAATTGTATTTATTTGTAGGTATTGTATTTAATTAATTTATTGATAGTGTAGTGTTAGGTTTAATTGTAACTTAGGTTAGGATTTATTTTACAGGTAATTTTGTAATTATTTTAACTAGGTAACTATTAAATAGTTATTAACTATTTAATAGCTATTGTACCTAGTTAAAATAAATACAAAGTTGCCTGTAAAATAAATATAAATCCTAAAATAGCT